>NC_059197.1:33740619-33828119 GCF_020615455.1 Coregonus clupeaformis
CTCAAGGACATTCAGAGACTTGTCCCGAAGCCACTCCTGCGTTGTCTTGGCTGTGTGCTTAGGGTCATTGTCCTGTTGGAAGGTGAACCTTCGCCCCAGTCTGAGGTCCTGAGCACTCTGGAGCAAGTGTTCATCAAGGATCTCTCTGTACTTTGCTCTGTTCATCTTTGCCTCGATCCTGACTAGTCTCCCAGTCCCTGCCGCTGAAAAACATCCCCACAGCATGATGCTGCCACCACCATGCTTCACCGTAGGGATGGTGCCAGGTTTCCTCCAGGCGTGACGCTTGGCATTCAGGCCAAAGATTTCATTCTTGGTTTCATCAGACCCGAAAATCTTGTTTCTCATGGTCTGAGAGTCCTTTAGGTGCCTTTTGGCAAACTCCAAGCGGGCTGTTATGTGCCTTTTACTGAGGAGTGGCTTCCGTCTGGCCACTGTACCACAAAGACCTGATTGGTGGAGTGTGCAGAGATGGTTGTCCTTCTGGAAGGTTCTCTGGAGCTCTGTCAGAGGGACCATTGGGTTCTTGGTCACCTCTCTGACCAAGGCCCTTCTCCACCGATTGCTCAGTTTGGCCTGGTGGCCAGCTCTAGGAAGACTCTTGGTGGTTCCAAACTTCTTCCATTTAAGACTGATTGAGGCGACTGTGTTCTTGGGGACCTTCAATGCTGCAGAAATGTTTTGGTACCCTTCCCCAGATCTGTGCCTCAACACAATCCTGTCTCGGAGCTTTACGGACCATTCCTTCGACCTCATGGCTTGGTTTTTGCTCTGACATGCACTGTCAACTGTGGGACCTTATAGAGACAGGTGTGTGCATTTCCAAATCATGTCCAATCAATTGAATTTACCACAGGTGGACTCCAATCAAGTTGTAGAAACAGGATGATCAATGGAAACAGGATGCACCTGAGCACAATTTCAAGTCTCATAGCAAAGGGTCTGAATACTTATGTAAATAAGGTATGTTTTTTATTTTTAATACATTTGCAAACATTTCTAAAAACCTGTTTTCGCTTTGTCATTATGGGGTATTGTATGTAGATTGATGAGGAAATTGTTTTATTTAATCAATTTTAGAATAAGGCTGTAACATAAATTGTGGAAAAAGGGAAGGGGTCTGAATACTTTTCAAATACACTGTATACAATCACATTTGTCAAGGCCTTAAAATATTTGGTGACTTGATTGATTGATTGATTGATTGATTCTCTCACCTTCGTCATCATCAATACGAGGTTCTTCATCCCCTTGGACGATGTCATTGTCCATGTTCTCATAGTCACTCTTCTTCCTGAAGAATATAACATTACAACACAACACATTGTAACACCATTCCATGGGCATGTTGTGGGGTCAAATTCTTTTCAATAAGCAATTGATGAATTGTATTGAATTTAACTGAAACCTCTTCGTGACCTCTACATAACCTTTGACCCCAACCCCTTGCCCTCTGACCTGAGCTGCTCCTCCTTCAGTAGCTGTTCCCGACGGTCCGCCTCTCGATGCTGCTCCTCCTCTCGCTGGTGATGAGCTCTCAGACGCAGCTCTCGCTCCCTCTGCACGCTCATTCTCTGGGCCTGCAGGGCCTCCTGGCGCAGTTGGAGCTCCCTCGTCCTCTGGGCCCGCTCAGCCTCCAGGCGCTGCTGCTCCTGCTGCTGCTCGTAGGCAGACTTCACCCGCTCCGCCTGGGCCACGTGGGCCTCCTGCTGGAGGTGGGTCTCAGGGACGAGGTGGATGTCACTTTGTGGATCCTGGGGAAACCAGAGAGACAATGAGACAACAGGTTCTAATGCTGTTCTAAAGAGCTTGTATTACGCCGTTCTAACTGGTTCTAAAGTGGTTGTTCCCACTTGTGGTTGGCGTCTCTGACGGTCCAGAGCGTTGTCGTCTGGCTGGTCTTGTTCCGCCTCCAACCCCTCGTCCTCCTGTGGTTGTTCGGATTCCTCCTCCAGCTTCTGGGGCTGCCCCGCCTGCTCCATCTCTTCCTCCGCCAGCTCTCTCCTCCTCTCTGCCTCCCCCTCTGCCTCCCCCTCTGCCTCCCCCTCTGCCTCCCCCTCTGCCTCCCCCTCTGCCTCTTTCTCGGCAGGCTGAGACTGGAACTCTGGCTTGGCCACCTCCTCCTCCTGCAGATGCAACTGGTTATTAGAAGAACAGAGTGGGTCAGAGAGGATGTTAGTGTGTGTGTGTGTCAGTGTCACAAAATAACATGACAGATTCAAATGTGTGCCAACAAAGAGCAGCCTCCTGTACCCTGGACTGTGTGTCCCCATGGTCTTCCTCATGGTCTTCCTCATGGTCTTCCCCATGGCTGTGTGCTTCTACGCGAGGCGTAGCCACTAAGGCAGCTAGCTGTTCATGGGGCTCGGACAATACAGCACCAGGCTGGGCCTGTTGGTGGGCGGGGTTTTGATCATGTCGAAGGCTGGGCATTCTGATCAAGGTCTCTTTGAGTTGTTTAAACTCATCCACCTGGACCTGAGGAGAGACCATCAGACAACCTTCAGACAACTATTAAATAACCATAAGGAAACAGTGAGGCCAGGACATGCAAACAACCTGAAGTCAGATTTATTGAAGGGCACTTGCAAACTTGCATTAGCAAAAGGTTAGCCTAAGGTTAGCTGAAGGTTAGAAGAGCGTTAGGAGGCAGCGTCCTCAGAACCAGGAAGACAGCGTCAAGCAAGCCGGAAGATCAGGGGTCAGATGTGAGAAATGAGAGGTCATCTTGCAAGGGGGACAGGCAGGCAGCAGCCTACAGATTGCAAGTCATCTGACTGTACCATTAGCCCAGTCCACATCAACCCCCCCTTTCCAGAATTAGTGGTACAGTCCTTTCTCCCCCTTGTACATCAAATGGACTGGATGAGTTAAGCCGCAACACCCTGTTTATCAAACAGACTCCATTGCTTTCCTGAATTCTTACATTCTTTCCCTCTCACTCTTTCTTTCTCTCTCTCGCTCCAATCACCCCATTATATTTTCCCACTCGATTAGCTTAAGCATGCTTTTGATGTGCAGCTCAAGCTCAGACACCCCTTAGTGAACCAACCCACCTGACGCCCATCCTCCCACGGCCCCAACCCCCAGACACACACAGACCGACACTGCCGCTCTGAGAGTCATAACTTCCTGTCCTTCACTAGGATAGTCGCTAGATATCAGGTTAGAAACCAGGATAGTCTCTAGATATCATGTTAGAAACCAGGATAGTCCCTAGACAGCATGTTAGAAACCAGGATAGTCCCTAGATATCATGTTAGAAACCAGGATAGTCCCTAGACAGCATGTTAGAAACCAGGATAGTCCCTAGATATCATGTTAGAAACCAGGATAGTCACTAGATATCATGTTAGAAACCATGATAGTCCCTAGATAGCTGTTAGAAACCAGGATAGTCCCTAGACAGCATGTTAGAAACCAGGATAGTCCCTAGACAGCATGTTAGAAACCAGGATCATCCCTAGATATCATGTTAGAAACCAGGATAGTCACTAGATATCATGATAGAAACCAGGATAGTCCCTAGACAGCATGTTAGAAACCAGGATAGTCCCCAGATATCATGTTAGAAACCATGATAGTCCCTAGATATCTGTTAGAAACCAGGATAGTCCCTAGACAGCATGTTAGAAACCAGGATAGTCCATAGACAGCATGTTAGAAACCAGGATAGTCCCTAGACAGCAAGTTAGAAACCAGGATAGTCCCTAGACAGCATGTTAGAAACCAGGATAGTCACTAGATAGCATGTTAGAAACAAGGATAGTCCCTTGACAGCATGTTAGAAACCAGGATAGTCCCTAGACAGCATGTTAGAAACCAGGATCGTCCCTAGTTATCATGCTAGAAACCAGGATAGTCACTAAATATCATGTTAGAAACCAGGATAGTCCCTAGATATCATGATAGAAACCAGGATAGTCCCTAGATATCATGTTAAAAACCAGGATAGTCCCTAGATATCACGATAGAAACCAGGATAGTCCCTAGATATCATGATAGAAACCAGGATAGTCCCTAGATATCATGTTAAAAACCAGGATAGTCACTAGATAGCATGTTAGAAACAAGGATAGTCACTTTATATTACGATAGAAACCAGGATAGCCACTAGATATCATGTTAGAAACCAGGATAGCCACTAGATATCATGATAGAAACCAGGATAGTCACTAGATATCATGTTAGAAAGAACAATCATGCCCCCACACGGTGCAGTCAGTGTGTCTCCCTACCTGAGCTGCGGCCAGCGCACTCTTGTGGTCCTCTAGCGTCAGTGCAAGCTGATCATGGGCAGCCTTCAAGTCCTTATGTACTATCTGTAATAATCATAATAATCATGTAGAATAAAACAGAACGTGGTGATGGATCCTCCTAGCTTTCCAATGACCTTAAGAGAGCTTCTTCCATATCTACGTCCTTTACATAAACAATTCCAGGTCGGTGCCCAGACCAAGCTCTACTATTCCCAGTACTGACCCGTGCATCCTGCAACTGGACATGGATGTCCTGGTGGGCTCTCCTCAGCTGCTTATTCTCCTGTCGCAGATTATACACATTCTCTACAGTGATGACATAAACACACATAAACAACATATATCATATTTATTACAACGTTATTATGCCACACACATTGTCGTAACTCCAAACTGTAACACTGCTCCAAGTCAGGAGAGGGAGACAAAGGCCTGCTAGTATTCACTCATGTCCTCCTGTGTGTCTGTGTGTGTGTGTCTGTGGCGTCTGTGTGCGGCGTGTCTGTGGGTCTGTGTGGCTGTGGCATCAGTGTGTCTGTGGCGTCTGTGGCGTCTGCGTGTCTGTGGTGTCTGTGTGTCTGTGGCGTCTGTCTGCGGCGTGTTTGTGGGTCTGTGTGGCTGTGGCATCAGTGTGTCTGTGGCGCCTGTGTGTCTGTGGCGCCTGTGTGTCTGTGGCGCCTGTGGCATCTGTCTGCGGCGTGTCTGTGGGTCTGTGGCATCAGTGTGTCTGTGTGTCTGTGGCGTCTGTGCGCACCTTTGAGTTTGGAGACCTCCATCTCTTTGGTCTGCTGTAGTTTGTCGAAGCTGTCCTTGTGTTGGTCCAAGACCTTGCTGTGGTCCTCTCCCTGAATCTGATGCTGCTCCTGCAGGTCATAGTGCTGCTTCTTCAGGTCCTCATGCTGCTTCTAAAACAACAAGGACAGAGGGTGGGTCAGTGTGTGTGTGTGTGTGTGTGTGTGTGTGTGTGTGTGTGTGTGTGTGTGTGTGTGTGTGTGTGTGTGTGTGTGTGTGTGTGTGTGTGTGTGTGTGTGTGTGTGTGTGTGTGTGTGTGCGTGCGTGCGTGCGTGCGTGTGTTCTTACTGACCTTCAGCATCTGGTGCTGCTCATGTAAAGAGTTGAATTTGTTGCTGGAGTCCTGCTGTTTAATAAACAAAACGACAAACATTTACAATCCCAGTCTCAACTCCTTTCATATTACATTATCAACAAAATGTACAATCAAATTTACATAAATGCTGAATTTAACAGCATAACTTTCTGTCTTTAGCACTAGAGTTAAGGACTCAGGCCTACCTTTTCCTTGTTCAGTGACTGTTGGGCTTCAAGTTTATACACCAGATAATCTGTTAAAGGAAGGGAAGACATGATGCAATCACCACGGCTGTAAAGAGTGTATAATTGAGGATTGATGTACTTCATGTAGTCATTTAGACACTATTGGCTGCTGTCTGTCTCTCTCACCCTCTTTGGCCTTCTTGTGCTCCACACGTTCCTTCTGCAGAGACTTCTCTAGCCGCGAGCGATGCTCATACACCACTGAGAAAGAGAGGGAGGATGAGGGAGAGAGAGAGAGAAAACAGAGTTACTGTGAGGGGATGTTCTCACAGGGCCATCTGGAGTGGAAGCTAAACAGAAAGCTGTCTACGATACAAACATTTAGACTTCACACACACACACACACACACACACACACACACACACACACACACACACACACACACATATTCATCTTAGAGTATAAACATAGGCTTTGAACAAGCAAACAGATCATTTGCTGTGTGTGTGTGTGTGTGTGTGTGTGTGTCTACTGTACGTGTGTGTGTGTGTGTCCGAATGAGTGTGGGTGTTCTGTATTGGTTCAGCGTGTGTATTCTGGCATTGCCATCGCTGATTGATGGTCAGGTGTGATACTCCACAGTATGATGTCACTGAGATTGAGCTCTCACCTTTACCTAACCCTCACCTCAAATCCCAAAGTGGGTAAAGTTGGTAATAATTTTACAAGCAGAATGGCACGGTTGAGAGGAGAAGCTTAATTTCCAAAAAGTTCTAAGCAAAAGTATTAGTCTTTGTCTACAAGAGAGAGAGAGTTTCTCCAGACTTTAAAGGGGCAGAGTGACACCATGAAAACCCAAGGCTAATATCCTACCCAACCTGTTCTCCCTGTAATACCACCTGGAAAATCTGAGCAGCACAGAAGTATCAGAGAGCCTTCACCGTCACCAGAGAGCCTTCACCCTCACCAGAGAGCCTTTACCCTCACCAGAGAGCCTTCACCCTCACCAGAGAGCCTTTACCCTCACCAGAGAGCCTTTACCCTCACCAGAGAGCCTTCACCGTCACCAGAGAGCCTTTACCCTCACCAGAGAGCCTTTACCCTCACCAGAGAGCCTTCACCCTCACCAGAGAGCCTTCACCCTCACCAGAGAGCCTTTACCCTCACCAGAGAGCCTTTACCCTCACCAGAGAGCCTTCACCGTCACCAGAGAGCCTTTACCCTCACCAGAGAGCCTTTACCCTCACCAGAGAGCCTTCACCGTCACCAGAGAGCCTTCACCGTCACCAGAGAGCCTTTACCCTCACCAGAGAGCCTTCACCCTCACCAGAGAGCCTTTACCCTCACCAGAGAGCATTTACCCTCACCAGAGAGCCTTCACCGTCACCAGAGAGCCTTTACCCTCACCAGAGAGCATTTACCCTCACCAGAGAGCCTTTACCCTCACCAGAGAGCCTTTACCCTCACCAGAGAGCCTTTACCCTCACCAGAGAGTATTTACCCTCACCAGAGAGCCTTTACCCTCACCTGAGTGCCTTTACCCTCACCAGAGAGCCTTTACCGTCACTTTATTACAATAGGTATCTTAACAAAGGCCTATTGTACATGCATTCAACATCACAGGTTTAAAGTACGCATTTATTATACAGCGCTTCTAACTCCCTTTAACGCTAGGGCTATATTCCACAACATATTCTAGGTAGGCTACATCTCATGACCTTTATCGGCACTGATTTGGACATAAGGGTAGTGGAAGAAATAAGGTGGAAGGAAGCCTACAGTTGAAGTCGGAAGTTTACATACACCTTAGCCAAATACATTTAAACTCTGTTTTTCACAATTACTGACATTTAATCCCAGTAAAAATTCCCTGTCTTAGGTCAGTTAGGATCACCACTTTATTTTAAGAATGTGAAATGTCAGAATAATAGTAGAGAGAATGATTTTTCAGCTTTTAATTTATTTCATCACATTCCCAGTGGGTCAGAAGTTTACATACACTCAATAAGTATTTGGTAGCATTGCCTTTAAATTGTTTAACTTGGGTCAAACGTTTCGGGTAGCCTTCCACAAGCTTCCCACAATAAATTGAGTGAATTTTGGCCCATTCCTCCTGACAGAGCTGGTGTAACTGAGTCAGGTTTATAGGCCTCCTTGCTCAAACACGCTTTTTCAGTTCTGCCCACAAATGTTCTATAGGATTGAGGTCAGGGCTTTGTGATGGCCACTCCAATACCTTGACTTTGTTGTCCTTAAGTCACTTTGCAACAACTTTGGAAGTATGCTTGGGGTCATTGTCCATTTGGAAGACCCATTTGCGACCAAACTTTAACTTCCTGACTGATGTCTTGAGATGTTGCTTCAATATATCCACATAATTTTCCTTCCTCATGATGCCATCTATTTTGTGAAGTGCACCAGTCCCTCCTGCAGCAAAGCACCACCACAGCATGATGCTGCCACCCCCGTGCTTCACGGTTGGGATGGTGTTCTTCGGCTTGCAAGCCACCCCCTTTTTCCTCCAAACATAACGATGTTCATTATGGCCAAACAGATCTATTTTTGTTTCATCAGACCACAGGACATTTCTCCAAAAAGTACGATATCTGTCCCATGGTGTTTATACTTTCGTACTATTGTTTGTACAGATGAACGTGGTACCTTCAGGCGTTTGAAAATTGCTCCCAAGGATGAACCAGACTTGTGGAGGTCTTATTTTTCTGATTTATTTCGATTTTCCCATGACGTCAAGCAAAGAGGTACTGAGTTTGAAGGTAGGCCTTGAAATACATCCACAGGTACTCCAATTGACTCAAATGATGTCAATTAGCCTATCAGAAGCTTCTAAAGCCATGACATCATTTTCTGGAATTTTCCAAGCTGTTTAAAGGCACAGTCAACTTAATGTATGTAAACTTCTGACCCACTGGAATTGTGATACAGTGAATTATAAGTGAAATAATCTGTCTGTAAACAACTGTTGGAAAAATTACTTGTGTCCTAACCGACTTGCCAAAACTATAGTTTGTTAACAATACATTTGTGGAGTGGTTGAAAAACAAGTTTTAATGACTCCAACCTAAGTGTATGTAAACATCCGACTTCAACTGTACCTGTACTTTCACCTGTGCACTACTCAGATTAGTGTGGGTGAAGGAAAGGAAATGCGGAAAGGAAGAAACGTTAGACTATTGAGAGATACCCATAGACTGGGACCACGCCTTTACCAGGGACCAAGACATGAGAGTGGTCTGAGCTTTACAGCTCCACTATGTTCATTTCTCAGTACCAGTGATTTATTTTAGATTAGGCCATGCATCTCTCTCAGTCAAGCTAGTTGGGGCTTGATAGATTAGGTGAGGGGAAGACAGGACAGAGACAAACTGTGAAGTAAAAACTCACACCACTGGGAGACAGAAGAAAGGTAGAGAGGCTGAGGGTAGAGAGAAGGGGAGAGGTAGAGAGGCTGAGGGGAGAGAGAAGGGGAGAGGTAGAGAGAAGGGGAGAGGTAGAGAGAAGGGGAGAGGTAGAGAGAAGGGGAGAGGTAGAGAGGCTGAGGGTAGAGAGAAGGGGAGAGGTAGAGAGGCTGAGGGTAGAGAGAAGGGGAGAGGTAGAGAGAATGAGGGTAGAGAGAAGGGGAGAGGTAGAGAGAATGAGGGTAGAGAGAAGGGGAGAGGTAGAGAGGCTGAGGGTAGAGAGAAGGGGAGAGGTAGAGAGGATGAGGGGAGAGAGAAGGGGAGAGGTAGAGAGAAGGGGAGAGGTAGAGAGGATGAGAGTAGAGA
This sequence comes from Coregonus clupeaformis, assembly GCF_020615455.1. Classification (NCBI taxonomy): domain Eukaryota; kingdom Metazoa; phylum Chordata; class Actinopteri; order Salmoniformes; family Salmonidae; genus Coregonus; species Coregonus clupeaformis. The sequence continues at coordinate 33,749,937 of NC_059197.1, forward strand.
GAAGGGGAGAGGTAGAGAGGATGAGAGTAGAGAGAAGGGGAGAGGTAGAGAGGCTGAGAGTAGAGAGAAGGGGAGAGGTAGAGAGGCTGAGATTAGAGAGAAGGGGAGAGGTAGAGAGGCTGAGAGTAGAGAGAAGGGGAGAGGTAGAGAGGCTGAGATTAGAGAGAAGGGGAGAGGTAGAGAGGCTGAGATTAGAGAGAAGGGGAGAGGTAGAGAGGATGAGGGTAAAGAGAAGGGGAGAGGTAGAGAGGCTGAGGGTAGAGAGAAGGGGAGAGGTAGAGAGGATGAGGGGAGAGAGAAGGGGAGAGGTAGAGAGGCTGAGGGTAGAGAGAAGGGGAGAGGTAGAGAGGCTGAGGGTAGAGAGAAGGGGAGAGGTAGAGAGGATGAGGGGAGAGAGAAGGGGAGAGGTAGAGAGGCTGAGGGTAGAGAGAAGGGGAGAGGTAGAGAGGATGAGGGGAGAGAGAAGGGGAGAGGTAGAGAGGCTGAGGGTAGAGAGAAGGGGAGAGGTAGAGAGAAGGGGAGAGGTAGAGAGGATGAGAGTAGAGAGAAGGGGAGAGGTAGAGAGGATGAGAGTAGAGAGAAGGGGAGAGGTAGAGAGGCTGAGAGTAGAGAGAAGGGGAGAGGTAGAGAGGCTGAGATTAGAGAGAAGGGGAGAGGTAGAGAGGCTGAGATTAGAGAGAAGGGGAGAGGTAGAGAGGCTGAGAGTAGAGAGAAGGGGAGAGGTAGAGAGAAGGGGAGAGGTAGAGAGGCTGAGGGTACAGAGAAACCCCTGTGGTACCAGTTACAAACCCAGAGAAACCACTGTGGTATTTGTATTTATTATGGATCCCCATTACTCTTCCTGGGGTCCAACAAAATTAAGGCAGTTATACATTTTAAAAACATTACAATAAATTCATAACAGATTTCACAACATATTAATTGTGTGCCCTCAGGCCTCTACTCTACTACCACATATCTATAACACAAAATCCATGTGTACATGTGTATATATGTCTGTTATCGTGTGTTTGTATGCATGTGTCTATATTTGTGTTGCTTCACAGTCCCCGCTGTTCCATAAGGTGTATTTGTATCCGTTTTTTAAATCTAATTTTACTGCTGGCATGAGTTACCTGATGTGGAAATAGAGTTCCATGTAGTCATGGCTCTATTTAGTACTGTGCGCCTCCCATAGTCTGTTCTGGACTTGGGGACTGTGAAGAGACCTCTGGTGGCATGTCTTGTGGGGTATGCATGGGTGTCCGAGCCGTGTGCCAGTAGTTCAAACAGCCAGCTCGGTTCATTCAACATGTCAATACCTCTCACAAATTCAAGTAGTGATGAAGTCAATCTCCCCTCCACTTTGAGCCAAGAGAGATCGACATGCATATTATTAATGTTATCTCTTTGTGTACATCCAAGGGCCAGCCGTGCTGCCGTTTGTGGCACCTGACCACATGACTGAACAGTAGTCCAGGTGCAACAAAACTAGGGCCTGTAGGACCTGCCTTGTTGATAGTGCTGTTAAGAATGCAGAGCAGCGCTTTATATAGACAGACTTCTCCCCATCCTAGCTACTGTTGTATCAATATGTTTTGACCATGACAGTTTACAATCCAGGGTTCCAGCAACCCATTCCCCCACATGACGCCATTCAAGCTGTCTGCCATCTGCCTGGTACAGTTGAAAACGGGATTCATCCGTGAAGAGCATGCCAGTGGCCATTGAAGGTGAGCATTTTCCCAATTAAGTCGGTTTACGACGCCAAACTGCAGTCAGGTCAAGACCCTGGTGAGGAGGACGAGCAGGCAGATGATATTCCCTGAGACTGTTCCCTGAGACGGTTTCTGACAGTTTATGCAGAAATTATTCGGTTGTGCAAATCCACAGTTTCATCAGCTGTCCGGGTGGCTGGTCTCCGACGATCCCGCAGGTGAAGAAGCCAGATGTGGAGGTCCTAGGCTGGCGTGGTTAGACATGGTCTGAGGATGCGAGGCCGGTTGGACTTACTGACAAATTCTCTAAAACGACGTTGGAGGAGGCTTATCGTAGAGAATTACCATTCAATTTTCTGGCAACAGCTCGTGGACATTCCTACAGTCAACATGCCAATTGCGCGCTCCCTCAAAACCGTTCAATTTAGATTGGCCTTGTATTGTCCCCAGCACAAGGTGCACCTGTGTAATGATCATGCTGTTTAATCAGCTTCTTGATACGCCACACCTGTCAGGTGGATGGATTATCTTGGCAAAGGAGAAATGCTCACTAACAGGGATGTAAACAAATGTGTGCAAAATGTTTTAGAGAAATAAGCAATGGAACATTTCTGGGATCTTTTATTCAGCTCATGAAACATTGGACCAACACTTTAAATGTTGCGTTTACATTTTTTGTTCAGTATTTTTGACTGATAAATCCCTTTGATTGCGACTTAGCTTCCTCACTTCAATGCAGTTATTGTAAATCGCTCTGCATGAGAGTGTCTGCTAAATGTCTACTAGAGAACATTTAAATACAGTAGCCTACTGAGCGGAACATGGCCACCAGAGCCCTGTACGGCAGTTAACGGCTGCTCCGTTGTCAAAAAGGGAAAACGGAATCGATATTCCCCCACAGGCTGTGTAACAGTCCATCTCTAAATATAGGTCACATTAATGCTATCAACAGTGGAGAGTAGATATTGAATGACAGTGAGGGAACGAAACCACCACTCCACAACAATGTGAGTAGGCTGAAGGGAGTTACCTATGACATCATTTTAGTGAAGCGCTATCCAATCCATTTGAAACGGTCCATGTATTGTTACTTCACAGTCCATCTGGGCATACAGTACATTTAAAACATGGAACAACCACCATATGTGTAGCCTAAACTAGGTGATATAACAAAGTATGTGGAAATTGAACAGTGTCCGCGTTGAACTAACCTAGAAAGCACAATTGTACAACCAAACATAAAATTGGTGGTTCAGTCATCAAAAGGCCAGGGCCTACTTAGAGACACCAGGGGTAGAGGGAGTGACCTAAGAGTTTAGAATGCCAGCCTAGTGACCTGTCTGGCGTTGAGGTGACAAGTGAGGTTTCCTAAGGTGCAGAGCAGGCCTCGGGACACTGAGGCTACCAGGTTATGTCCTACTTTGCAGCCATAAATAATTTATTACATTTACATTTGACATTTTAGTCATTTAGCAGACGCTCTTATCCAGAGCGACTTACAGTTATCAAGAATCGACATTCCATGGGACTAGACAAAACTCAAAATAACCTCTTAGGCGCCGGTATTATGCTAGGTTAAAGGCTAAGTGGAGGATGATATGTGCTAAACTCAAGTCCAACCCACCCAGTCAATACAGTAAACTGAGCCAGCCAACGCAAAATAAGCCACCGCGGTGATAGTCACAATTTCGACACTCGCAACTGATACAATTGTATGTTTTAGTAAAATCAGATATCGGTAAAGAAGAACGCAAAGAAAGTCATAAAGGTACAATACAAGTCACCCATTCGAACTCCTCCCTCTCGCCTTCCTTTGCTTATTTCTTCAAACCTCTGCTCCGGCAAATATTTACCTTGAAGTTGCGCCGACAGCGACTCTTGATGCTGCTGGTACTTGACAGCCATCGCCTCAGTCCTCTTCAACTGATTGTGCATCTCATACGATATCATCCCCACATAAATCATCCCGAAAACCACAGTGATGAGAAGGAGAGACTGGAAGATTCTCCGCTGCCTCCGAGAACACACTCCATTCCCCATGATTTAATCGCTTCCCTCCCCGCCGCCTGCACAAACAATCCCCCGGTCACTTCTGTGCAAACTTCGGCAAAACTTTCTACCTCTCAAGCCCCTTCTCACCTCAGTCTTCCCCAAGCATTATTAGACAGTGGGAGCAGAAACACTTCAGAGTTGAGGCAAGTTTAGTGAATATGTTGGATTCATTTTAGCCCACAAGACGGTGTAGCCACATCCACGAAGGAATCCCAGTTTGTTGTTACTTTTTCTTGGATTTTCGCTTGACTACACTACACACAGCAAACTCTCTCCGATATTTGATGAGAAGCAGAATTTATCAGTGTGTAATGTAGAAGCGCAGCACTCTATTCCGAAACAAAACCAGACAGGATGTAACAGATTCCCAGTGCAACGCGTTCAGACTTTGTCAAGTCCTGTAGTAGAACTCAAAATCTCGATATTTACGAGGCCTACAACACTTTTAACTTTAGTTACGTGTCACCTAAGCAGCGCAGCTTCCATCCAACAGCAACTAACTACGAAGGAAGTCCTTCCCTATTGAATCCCAAACGACCCGCCCTCAACGGAACTTACTTTTCTCATTGGTCACGTCAGGGTTCGGTCAAACCCCTTTTGGAATGTGTGGGCGGGGTGTTGGAGGACATGAGCACAGTTTCAAAACCCAGAGGCGCAACATCGCGATTTTTCCGGGAACGCTTGCGAAACAGACCAGGCCGGGGTTTGGGGTTTGAGAAGTGACAAATTATTGTTATTCATTTTCTATAAATCTGAATGCATAACCTAGATTCGAGACAATCTCTTAAGTAGTTGAACATGTTCTTACTCCAACCTCGTGAAAGTGACAAATTGACACGTTTTCATTTTCGTCAAAAACAACTCTATATCGAAGGATTGCCTTTGCGTTGACAGCCTGCACATGCGCAGTTTGGCGGGAGACGACCGCTACACCCGAACGATGACATCTTTTACGTATGAGTTTAGCTAGCCAACGTCGCCATGACATCGCCTACAAGTGCGATCGGGGATTTCTATTGGATAAGCAGTTTTAGCCTATCTTCACACTACACTGTCTTTGATATGAGCAAAGACAGTACAGTAAGGTTTAGAAACTCTGTAGGAGACAATTGCATCTTCCCCGCGTCCTCTCTCATCGCCTCCTTCTCAAAACCCATTGGAGGAGAAGTTTGGAGGGGCGGGACCTCTACCATTCTCATCCAATGGGTTTTGAGAAGGAGGCGAGGAGGGGCGTATACAATTAAGATTCTCCAATAGATATAAACTCATTCCCTGGTGCCCTCATCTCGACTCAAACAACGCCCATTTCCACCCATCAAACACCTCGTAGCATTGGGATAGACATACTATATGATGTAGAATATTTCAATCACATTTACATTTTAGTCATTTAGCAGACGCTCTTATCCAGAGCGACTTACAGTTAGTGAGTGCATACATTTCAATTACAAAATGCACATGATATGTTGCAGAGACCGTGCATCCCATTTAACTTAACCAATTTACCAAAGGCTATTATAGAAGGTATAGTAGGACAACTTAAATGATTTCTAAGCAGTTTGTAAACCATGTGTTTATAGATATATTTAAATTACTGTATCTGTAATACATATTTGCTGAAACTGTGTACCTGCCAAATACTACACACAATACTACATCATGTGTGTTATCTTGCCTCAAAACAAAAAAACTACACACACATTGGATATAATTCGGACTTTATTGAGATGTTTGTTTGTTACATAAACATCATATTGGAATGCTTAACTTGTGTACAATGAGCTACAAAGCTGAAATACTGGGACATTATCATCAATTAGATTAAATATCGCAAGTAACATACAGGCTAAAGAGGCTAAAGCATAAGGAAAATAAAATACCATGTTATCTTAAGTATAAATATAAATACATTTGTATCTTAAAAGAGCAATACAGTGTCATTATTCAAGTAAAAATAATTTTATCGATTTTCCTTGTTCTTGAGACTGTAAATAAATATCTCACTATTCCATCCTATGGTTTGGAAGATGTCTATAGGAAACACATTGAAGAGAGGCCAGGCTTTGAGCAAACCGGAATGAAACTTAAATTTATCAAGAGAAAGGCAAAAAAGTTTGTCTGAAACAACCGATAATTACCTTTAAAATAATAAACAAAATCTGCAACTATCTACAGGTTTATCACAGAGAAAATAAGTGCCATCATAATTTCTCTCCGTTCATGGGTTTCCTGCCGTTTCCTGACCATGGCCACAATCATTTGCTGGGCAGCCATATTCTAAAGACCACATTTTGAGCTTTTTCAATACGTCACGTAAAAATCGAAATACTCCTTATTTTACACATGGAAAGTCCACCAAATCACAACTGTGCTTATTAAAGCCCAGCTGTAACTCTACACTATCTCTACCAATAAATACTTAGTCACATCATGTTTTGTCACATTGCGCTCCTAAAACACAAGCACTCCTTTATATTTCTGTCCAACGCTTAACTAGTTTCATATTTACAGGGAGGGAGGAGCGCCCTTCTCAAATCAAACAGTAATCTGTGCCGCTCGGTCATGTTGTCAACAAGGCAGCTAGGTGCATCGTCCAGAAACATAGATATATTTTCCATAAAATAAAATGTTTGAGTTGTCAAAACTAGTTTTCATTGGGAAGGCAGAAAGGGTGTTTATCAAAAGCTTCACTTCAGTGAAAACAGAATCCTACTCATCTTTCCACGTGCTTCATTACGTCACTTTTGTTTTGGGCCGACTTCACCGGCGGCCAGAGCGGGGCACTGGCTCATGCCCAGGAGGCAGCCCTGTTCCAAAATGAATACAATCACTTTTCACCCGGTTCAAACTCCCCCCCACCGGGGTAACCTGGGCCAGATAAACGAAATCTGTGCTGTCAATCAACCAATCACATCCATGACACACTAACAACAGTGACATGACCTGCACAAAAACGCTTGTAGTTCTATTCCCTCAGTTCTATTCTACGACTCCATGCACATCAACTTATAAGACGGTCCCAGTTCCCACACAACTTTGATCCTCCGCTTTCTGAACATGTGACTGCACACATAGAAGATTGGGGTGTATTCATTAGTCGCACACGTTTTCCGTTTAGAGTAAACGGTTTCCGTTTCAAAACACTTTATAAACAGAAACCGTTTACTCTAAACTGAAAACATTTTGCAACGAAAACGAGCGTTTCTATTGGACAAATTCAGGTAGGCCCCTCCTCGTTTTGATCCTAGTGAATACACCCCTGGATACAACTCCACAATAAGGGGTGAACTCAATGCTCAAGGCTGTGACTCAATACTGTCAAAACCCTCCTTCCTTCCATTCTTTGTGGCCAATGATAGGTAAAATGACTGGGCCATAACATAAGGAGAGGAGATAAGGAAAGGAGGCTGTTCAGCTAAAACGTTTAGATTTCAGCCAAAGAACTGTTGGTTTTAAAAGCAGCAGCCTGAACACGTCAAACAGCCCTCAGACCTCCACTGCAGCAACACATAAAGACATGTAGATGTAAAGCACATGGTATAAGGCTTAACCCCACTGCATCTTCACAATATAAACACTGTGTAACACTCCAATCAATTTACCAACTATCATTTACACAGGGATTAAATTACAACAGAATCTGCTCCTAGAACAAACCAGGGTAAACTATATCAAATTCACCACAAGTGTAAAATACTTTGCTGTTGGTGCAGCCCACTACTTTGTGGCACATCAATAGTCAATGTGATACATTACTGTTGGTACAATGTATTACATTTTTTAAACCTACATACAGGAACAAACACTGTTGTGGTCCCCTCTTGTACGGTTTACCTAGATGACAATGGTGTGTGAACAGTTCAAAGTGCATTGCATATCCTGGAAAACACAAGAGCTCTAACCATTGACAAACTAGACTAGAGCAATGTGAGACACTGACACATCCTATAGGGCTGTAGTGTACTAGGAAATCACATAGTGAATTGATCATATGAGCCCCCTTACAAAGAAAGAGAGAATAGATCTACTGAGATTACATTCTTCAAACATAAGATGCCCCCTTTAATTCACCTGTACTTAAATGGAGGGAACATTGGTGTACTATCACATTTGTCTGATTATTCTAGGTCTCCGGTCAACAGGGAGTTTTTCCTAGCCACCGTGCTTCTACATCTGCATTGCTTGCTGTTTGGGGATTTAGGCTGGGTTTCTGTTTAGCACTTTGTGACATCTGCTGATGTAAAAAGGGCTTTATAAATACATTTGATGTATTTATTGATTATGGAGAGGATTTCTAGAATTCTCTTACTGTTCTCACTCTAGAACTTCCATAATGTTCTCACTCTAGAACTTCCATAATGTTCTCACTCTAGAACGTGGACAGCTCCTCCTCTTCACAGAGCAGAGGTTCTACTTCAGGAACTTTCAGCTTCTTGCTGGTTTTACCGGAGCTGTTCTTCCTGTAGATGATGAACTGGGCGGTGACCTGGGAGAGTTAAGGCTCATTCACAAAACACACCACAATAAGTCAACAATATTCCAGAGACAGAAATAACACTTTCACTTCATTATCCTTATCCTTTTTTCAGTGAAATGAGGATCTCTGAGTAAAAGAAAGGATACGAAGAAGTCTAGGAGGAGGACTCCCAGGCTGCCGATGAGCCAGGCCAGATGTTTGAGGATGAAGGTCTGTTTGGAGCCGGTCAGAGCTGGCAGAACCACAATGACACTGAGCCCGTAGGTCCCGTTGCCCATCATGGCCAGGGCAAACAGCATGTACGACGTGCCCTCTGTAGACTGCCTCTTAAACTGGACACAGACAGGGAGATGTTACCGTCTAGACCTCAAAACCGACAGAGAAAAGTGAAGATTTTAGGCTTAGGCTCTTCAAACCATGTTATGTAGTTAATCATTTAACCCCATTCTATTAGATCTTCATTTTATCAACTTGTTTTTGTTAAGTTCCAAAATAATATTAATTCCTAACATATTTTCACAATGTGTTAGTATGCATGATTTGTTGTTGGTAAGTCACTCACCCTCACAGAGACACTCACTATATCAAAACGTGTGTGTGTGTGTACTGTGCTCTCCCCCTTAGAACATCCCTAGGAACCGTTCTCACATTGGGAGTGACAGTGAGTTCTCTGCAGGAGCCACCAGTCCAGATGCTGTGACATCCCTCAGCACAAAACACCATTGTCTCTCACGTCTGGTTCTCATTTCTCTCACGCCTGGTTTGCCTGGTTCTCAAAACAACAGCATTTCTTCCTAATTCGTCTAGTCTGGCCCCACCTACTTTGAGCCTTCCTTTATCACCCCTTCCTTCCCTCTATCCTTCCCCTCCTCTCACCCTCTTCCCTCTCACTCCTTATGTTCCCTAATCCTGCCATCGTGTCACATCTTACCCCACCTCCCCTCCATATTCACACATATACTGTCACTCACATTTTTGTAGAGCTGTGGAAACCGAGAGGAGAGGTAGAATATGGAGGCCAGGTATCCACAGGCATAACCAGAGATCTCCACGCTGTTAGAGGCATTCTGAAGAGAGAGAGTCAGAGAGAGTCAGAGTCAGAGAGAGAGAGAGTCAGAGAAAGTCAGAGAGAGATAGAGACAGAGAGAGTCAGAGAGCTATGAGAGAGTCAGAGAGCAAGAGAAAGTCAGAGAGCAATAGCGAGTCAGAGAGAGAGTCAGAGAGTGAGAGAGAGCCAGAGAGAGAGAGAGCGAGCCAGAGAGAGAGAGAGAGAGAGTCAGAGAGAGAGTCAGAGCGAGTCAGAGAGAGAGAGAGAGAGAGTCAGAGAGCGAGAGAGTGAGTCAGAGAAAGTCAGAGAGAGATAGAGACAGAGAGTCAGAGAGCAAGAGAGAGTCAGAGAGCAAGAGAGAGTCAGAGAGCAATAGCGAGTCAGAGAGAGAGTCAGAGTGAGAGAGAGCCAGAGAGAGAGAGAGCGAGCCAGAGAGAGAGAGTCAGAGAGAGAGTCAGAGAAAGTCAGAGAGAGAGAGACTCAGAGAGCAATAGCGAGTCAGAGAGAGAGGGACAGAGAGAGAGACAGAGAGAGAGTCAGAGAGAGAGAGAGACAGAGAGAGCGAGTCACTGTCTCACACGTGTCACCTGAGTGTTGGCAGAGGTGTTGTTGTCAGTGATGAACTTGGGGAGGATCAGGAGGGCCACAGTGGAAGCCCCGCACCACAGGAAACACAACCACTTCAACATGGGGCGCTCTGGGGGAAGAGAGACACACACACAGTGTTGCTGTCCCTCCTGGTTTTGTAGAGGTGACCTGTTCCAGACACACCTGTGAGATACCTGAGCTATGGAGAAATGTGGAAGGGCTTGTACAGGTTTGGCAAGACCTCCCTCTCTCTGTCTTTATTGACAGTGACAGATACACACCCACCAGCCCACACAAACAAATACCTACACACACAAAATACACCCTCACATAGATGTACTGTTAAGTAATCCAATATGTCTTCCTTTTGTGTTTCAGCCCTCGGCTGCAAACTGGACTAACAAGGGAGCTTTACAAGGTGAGAATTTGTCAGTCATCAACTTTTAGTGGGAACTACAGCGGGGAGAACAAGTATTTGATACACTGCCGATTTTGCAGGTTTTCCTACTTACAAAGCATGTAGAGGTCTGTAATTTTTATCATAGGTACACTTCAACTGTGAGACGGAATCTAAAACAAAAATCCAGAAAATCACATTGTATGATTTTTAAGTAATTAATTTGCATTTTATTGCATGACATAAGTATTTGATACATCAAAAAAGCAGAACTTAATATTTGGTACAGAAACCTGTGTTTGCAATTACAGAGATCATACGTTTCCTGTAGGTCTTGACCAGGTTTGCACACACTGCAGCAGGGATTTTGGCCCACTCCTCCATACAGACTTTCTCCAGATCCTTCAGGTTTTGGGGCTGTCGCTGGGCAATATGGACTTTCAGCTCTCTCCAAAGATTTTCTATTGGGTTCATGTCTGGAGACTGGCTAGGCCACTCCAGGACCTTGAGATGCTTCTTACGGAGCCACTCCTTAGTTGCCCTGGCTGTGTGTTTCGGGTCGTTGTCATGCTGGAAGACCAAGCCACGACCCATCTTCAATGGTCTTACTTAGGGAAGGAGGTTGTTGGCCAAGATCTCGTGATACATGGCCCCATCCATCCTCCCCTCAATACGGTGCAGTCGTCCTGTCCCCTTTGCAGAAAAGCATCCCCAAAGAATGATGTTTCCACCTCCATGCTTCACGGTTGGGATGGTGTTCTTGGGGTTGTACTCATCCTTCTTCCTCCAAACACGGCGAGTGGAGTTTAGACCAAAAAGCTATATTTTTGTCTCATCAGACCACATGACCTTCTCCCATTCCTCCTCTGGATCATCCAGATGGTCATTGGCAAACTTCAGACGGGCCTGGACATGCGCTGGCTTGAGCAGGGGGACCTTGTGTGCGCTGCAGGATTTTAATCCATGACGGCGTAATGTGTTACTAATGGTTTTCTTTGAGACTGCGGTCCCAGCTCTCTTCAGGTCATTGACCAGGTCCTGCCGTGTAGTTCTGGGCTGATCCCTCACCTTCCTCATGATCATTGATGCCCCACGAGGTGAGATCTTGCATGGAGGCCCAGACCGAGGGTGATTGACCGTCATCTTGAACTTCTTCCATTTTCTAATAATTGCGCCAACAGTTGTTGCCTTCTCACCAAGCTGCTTGCCTGTTGTCCTGTAGCCCATCCCAGCCTTGTGCAGGTCTACAATTTTATCCCTGATGTCCTTACACAGCTCTCTGGTCTTGGCCATTGTGGAGAGGTTGGAGTCTGTCTGATTGAGTGTGTGGACAGGTGTCTTTTATACAGGTAACGAGTTCAAACAGGTGCAGTTAATACAGGCAATGAGTGGAGAACAGGAGGGCTTCTTAAAGAAAAACTAACAGGTCTGTGAGAGCCAGAATTCTTACTGGTTGGTAGGTGATCAAATACTTATGTCATGCAATAAAATGCCAATTAATTACTTAAAAATCATACAATGTGATTTTCTGGATTTCTGTTTTAGATTCCGTCTCACAGTTGAAGTGTACCTATGATAAAAATTACAGACCTCTATATGCTTTGTAAGTAGGAAAACCTGCAAAATCGGCAGTGTATCAAATACTTGTTCTCCCCACTGTAGCTATTTCACTTGAAAACACACACACACACAAACACAGTCATGTCATACACACTAGGCGTTGATAACTGGGCATACAGTGAGGGAAAAAACTATTTGATCCCCTGCTGATTTTGTACGTTTGCCCACTGACAAAGACATGATCAGTCTATCATTTTAATGGTAGGTTTATTTGAACAGTGAGAGACAGAATAACAACAAAAAAATCCAGAAAAACACATGTCAAAAATGTTATAAATTGATTTGCATTTTAATGAGGGAAATAAGTATTTGACCCCTCTGCAAAACATGACTTAATACTTGGTGGCAAAACCCTTGTTGGCAATCACAGAGTTCAGACGTTTCTTGTAGTTGGCCACCAGGTTTGCACACATCTCAGGAGGGATTTTGTTCCACTCCTCTTTGCAGATCTTCTCCAAGTCATTAAGGTTTTGAGGCTGACGTTTGGCAACTCGGACCTTCAGCTCCCTCCACAGATTTTCTATGGGATTGTGGTCTGGAGACTGGCTAGGCCACTCCAGGACCTTAATGTGCTTATTCTTGAGCCACTCCTTTGTTGCCTTGGCCGTGTGTTTTGGGTCATTGTCATGCTGGAATACCCATCCACGACCCATTTTCAATGCCCTGGCTGAGGGAATGAGGTTCTCACCCAAGATTTGACGGTACATGGCCCCGTCCATCGTCCCTTTGATGCGGTGAAGTTGTCCTGTCCCCTTAGCAGAAAAACACCCCCAAAGCATAATGTTTCCACCTCCATGTTTGACGTGGGGATGGTGTTCTTGGGGTCATAGGCAGCATTCCTCCTCCTCCAAACACGGCAAGTTGAGTTGATGCCAAAGAGCTCCATTTTGGTCTCATCTGACCACAACACTTTCACCCAGTTCTCCTCTGAATCATTCAGATGTTCATTGGCAAACTTCAGACGGCCCTGCATATGTGCTTTCTTGAGCAGGGGGACCTTGCGAGCGCTGCAGGATTTCAGTCCTTCACGGCGTAGTGTGTTACCAATTGTTTTCTTGGTGACTATGGTCCCAGCTGCCTTGAGATCATTGACAAGATCCTCCCGTGTAGTTCTGGGCTGATTCCTCACCGTTCTCATGATCATTGCAACTCCACGAGTGAGATCTTGCATGGAGCCCCAGGTCTAGGGAGATTGACAGTTATTTTGTGTTTCTTCCATTTGCGAATAATCGCTCCAACTGTTGTCACCTTCTCACCAAGCTGCTTGGCGATGGTCTTGTAGCCCATTCCAGCCTTGAGTAGGTCTACAATCTTGTCCCTGACATTCTTGGAGAGCTCTTTGGTCTTGGCCATGGTGGAGAGTTTGGAATCCCACATTAAAATGCTAAATCAATTTATAACATTTTTGACATGGGTTTTTCTAGATTTTTTGGTTGTTATTCTGTCTCTCACTGTTCAAATAAACCTACCATTAAAATTATAGACTGATAATTTCTTTGTCAGTGGGCAAACGTACAAAATCAGCAGGGGATCAAATACTTTTTTCCCTCAATGTAGCTGTTAGCATTGTGAATAGGGCATAGATGTAGCATATAACGCGAGTACACAGACTGCACCCTCAGAATTCAACGTAAAATGGAAATATGGACCTACAGCACACTAACTACAATGCAAGGAACCATGCTGATTCTCACACATATACAATCATGGCATTCTATTGTGTTTCCATATCGGGGGGACAGTGCAATATCATGATCAGGCTGGCCTTACTTTTAGATGAGCTGTTCTTGATCTTGTAGTAGAGGAACTGGGAGATGAGCAGGAGATCAGTGAAGATGTAGAACACTACTGTCACAATCTGAGAGAGAGAAGAGACAGAGAGAGAGAGAGAGAACAATCAAATATGATTTGACAGTGGCACCCTCTGCAGATAGGCATTGGCAAGGGAACGGTTAAGAAAAACATGCCCTTGGATAAAATGTAAATGTAGAAAGACTAAATCCATTCACAAACCAGATTAAACAAAATGCTGAAAAGGTGCTTCAACGCAGCAGTGATACAGCGCATCAGGGTATGCCTGGGCAGAGAGTGCTATGGCAATCAAAACAATAACTGCCTTATGCCTCTGCCCATACTCATACTTTGCACACAAGAGCAAGTTGAAGTTGTGCCAGTTGTTAGATACCTGGATGGGCAGCTGGCTGGTCAGGACGCAGCCTGTCAGACTGCTGAGGTCCCCACTGAAGAGGAAGAGCAGAAAGCCAATAGACATGGCCTCCTCCACTTTACCATTGCGATAAGCCTCAATGACTTGTCTGCGGAGAGGAGAGGAGGAGGGGGGAGGGGAGAGGAGGAGGGGGGAAGGGGGAGAGGGGGGGGAGGGGAGGGAGAACAAGAAATACAATGGAGGCAGAGAGGAGAGAGATGTGACAAACAGATACTTTTATTAGATGTCTCTCAGAACCTGATAAACTGGCTTTGCAGAGCCACAGACTCTCTCATTGCTATGGTAATAAATCAACAATGGGCTATTTAATCTGTCATGAGTATCTTCATAACACCAAATGTCAGATACATTTGAGATGGCAGCTGTTGATCACAATATCTGTGATCAGCTATTTTAGTTTATATTATAAATACAAACTACTTTTCCCTTATAGAACGCCTTCCTACTGCAGTAGTGAACAACTTACGGTAGAGTTGACAGCAAGAAACAGAACATGGAGATGAGCCCGATGACTACACTCCAGTATTCCCACACATTCTCCACGCATTCCTCGAACAGATAGAGGATCCAGGGCGTCCCGTTAGCGCACAGTGGCCGACCCAGCACGTGGGAAGTCAGGTTAGCAGCCACGTCTGCAGTCCTCCCCGGGAAGCGGGGCATGGGGGCGACTATGTCCGTCCCAACTTCAGTCCCTCTGCCTCCGTGGACGAATCCGAGCGCGATGATGTGGATGTGTTCGTTTGTTGACACCAAACACTGAACGCCCTCGAGCCCACCACGGGATGCACCACACCTACAGGTTGGCAAACAAGTGTGTGGCGCTTTCCGAAGTAGATGTCATTTGATGAGTCTGCAAGGCAATATACAGATGGTCATGGATATAATTACGAATTGGCAGGGGAGATTTGGAGGAGTGGTGTCGGGTGGAGTAAGAAATACAATTCATTGTTACTGTGCTTTTGGTTTCAGCAACAACACGCACGCACCAGACAACTCTGATACAATGTTGATACTTTCTACATTTAAGAAAGGTTTTGCATATTGGTAATAACCTTTTGTTGGGGTCACATAGGCCTACAATGCTGCAATTTGATAGTCTATAGACCAGAAGGCAATCATTGATGTGCCTATCGCTTCTCATCAAATTAATGTTGGTCTGTCAGTCTCATTATAAGACAGACAATGGGGATGGATGACAAAGCCATAACAGCGACAGGCACAGACCAACCAACGTTGTCAACAAAGCAAATGCAGCTCATAAACTCACCTGATGCGTTGATTTCTCGACCTTCGTGTTACTGTGCGACGGCTCTCCATTTCAACTCGGCTACCGTGATGTTTTGATTGAGCGATAAATTCCGCTAGGCTATTTAATTTCCCATAATTGTATTATATTGTAAACTATCAATTCTTGTCGCCCACTCCTGTCCTCCGGAATGGCATCACATTACATTGTTTCACTTCCGCATTTTCTGTTGAAAGCGCAGAACTGAGACCTACAAGGATAAGGACGTAGCACCATCTGCTGGGTGTTATGCAGTGGTGTGATAAATCTAGTTAAATAAAATTGTATTTGTCACATGCCCCGAATTCAACTGGTGTAGACTTTACCGTGAAAGGCTTGCTTACGAGCCCTTCCCAACAATGCAGAGTTAAAAAAATTAAAATAAAATAGTAACACAAGAGGAGTAAAATAAAATACACAAGAATGGAGCTATATACAGGGAGTACCAGTAAATCAAATCAAATGTTATTTGTCACATACACGTGTTTAGCAGGGTGTTGCGAAATGCTTGTGCTTCTAGCTCCAGCAGTGCAGTAATATCTAACAAGCAATATCTAACAATTTCACAACATATACCCAATACACACAAAACTAGTAAGGAATGGGATTTAAGAATATATACATATATGGACAAGCAATGACAGAGCGGCATGGACTAAGATACAGTAGAATATTATAGAATATAATGCAGTATATACATATGAGATGAGTAGTGCAAGATATGTAAATATTATTAAAGTGACTAGTGTTCCATTTCTTAAAGTGGCCAGTGATTTCAATAGGCAGCAGCAGCCTCTAATGTGCTAGTGATGGCTATTTAACAGTCTGATGGCCTTGAGATAGAAGCTGTTTTTCATTCGCTCCGTCCCAGCTTTGATGCACTTGTACTGACCTCGCCTTCTGGATGATAGCGGGGTGAACAGGCAGTGGCTCGGGTGGTTGATGTCCTTTATGATGTTTTTGGCCTTCCTGTGACATCGGGTGCTGTATGTGTCTTGGAGGGCGAGTAGTTTGCCCCCGGTAATGCGTTCGGCAGACCGCACCACCCTCTGGAGAGCCCTGCGGTTGTGGGCAGTGCAGTTGCCGTACCAGGCGGTGATACAGCCCGACAGGATGCTCTTAATTGTGCATCTGTAAAAGTTTGTGAGGGTTTTAGGTGCTAAGCTGAATTTCTTCAGCCTCCTGAGGTTGAAGAGGCTCTGTTGCGCCTTCTTCACCACATTGTCTGCGTGGGTGGACCATTTCAGTTTGTCGGTGATGTGTACGCCAAGGAACTTGAAGCTTTCCACCTTCTCCACTGCGGTCCCGTCGATGTGGATAGAGGGGTGCTCCCTCTGCTGTTTCCTGAAGTCCACGATCATCTCCTTTGTTTTGTTGACGTTGAGTGAGAGGTTATTTTCCTGGCACCACACTCCCAGAGCCCTCACCTCCTCCCTGTAGGCGGTCTCGTCATTGTTGGTAATCAAGCCTACTACTGTTGTGTCGTCTGCAAACTTGATGATTGAGTTGGAGGCGTGCTTGGCCACGCAGTCATGGGTGAACAGGGAGTACAGGAGGGGGCTAAGCACGCACCCTTGTGGGGCCCCAGTGTTGAGGTTCAGCGAAGTGGAGGTGTTGTTGACTACCTTCACCACCTGGGGTCGGCCCGTCAGGAAGTCCAGGACCCAGTTGCACAGGGCGGGGTTCAGACCCAGGGCCTCAAGCTTAATGATGCGTTTGGAGGGTACTATGGTGTTGAATGCTGAGCTATAGTCAATGAACAGCATTCTTACATAGGTATTCCTCTTGTCCAGATGGGATAGGGCAGTGTGCAGTGTGATGGCGATTGCATCGTCTGTGGATCTATTGGGGCGGTAAGCAAATTGAAGTGGGTATAGGGTGACAGGTAAGGTAGAGGTGATATGATCCTTGACTAGTCTCTCAAAGCACTTCATGATGAGAGCTACAGGGCGATAGTCATTTAGTTCAGTTACCTTTGCTTTCTTGGGTACAGGAACAATGGTGGCCATCTTGAAGCATGTGGGAACAGCAGAGTGGGAAAGGGAGAGATTGAATATGTCCATAAACACACCAGCCAGCTGGTCTGCGCATGCTCTGAGGACTCGGCTAGGGATGCCATCTGGGCCGGCAGCCTTGCGGGGGTTAACATGCTTAAATGTCTTAATCACGTTGGCCATGGAGAAGGAGAGGCCACAGTCCTTGGTAGTGGGCCTCGTCAGTGGCACTGTGTTATCCTCAAAGCGGGCGAAGAAGGTGTTTAGCTTGTCTGGAAGCGAGACGTCGGTGTCGGCGACGTGGCTGGTTTTCCTTTTGTAGTCCGTGATTGTCTGTAGACCCTGCCACATACATCTCGTGTCTGAGCCGTTGATTTGCGACTCCACTTTGTCTCTAAAATGATGTTTTGCCAGTTTAATTGCCTTGCGGAGTGAGTAGCTACACTGTTTGTATTCGACCATATTCCCAGTCACCTTGCCATGGTTGAATGCGGTGGTTCGCGCTTTCAGATTTGCGCGAATGCTGCCATCTATCCACGGTTTCTGGTTAGGGTAGGTTTTAATAGTCACAGTGGGCACAACATCACCTATACACTTCCTGATAAACTCAGTCACAGTTTCAGTGTATTCGTCTAAATTATTTTCGGAAGCTACCCGGAACATATCCCAGTCCGCGTGATAAAAATAATCTTGAAGTGTGGATTCCGATTAGTCAGACCAGCGTTAAATAGTCCTTAGCACGGGTACTCCCTGTTTGAGTTTCTGCCTATAGGAAGGGAGAAGCAAAATGGAGTCGTGGTCAGATTTGCCGAAAGGAGGGCGGGGGAGGGCCTTATAACCATCCCGGAAGTTCGAATAGCAATGGTTGAGGATTTTGGCAGCGCGAGTACAACAGTCCATATGTTGATAGAACTTTGTCAGCCTAGTCCTCAAATTTGCTTTGTTAAACTCCCCGGCTACAATAAATGCAGCCTCAGGATATGTGGTTTCCAGTTTGCATAAGGTCCAGTGAAGTTCTTTGAGGGCCGTCGTGGTATCGGCTTGAGGGGGGATATACACGGCTGTGACTATAACCAAATAAAATTATCTTGGGAGATAATTTGATTGTGGCATTTCATCAAGAATCTAAAGATCCCCATCGTGACATCATCACTTCCAACTGCCATTCTCTTGTCACGCCCTGGCTCTGGGGACACTGTTATGTTGAGCCAGGGTGTGTAGATTTCTGTGTTGTAGGTCTAGTTGTTTCTTTTCTATGTTGCCAGTGTGGTTCTCAATCAGAGGCAACGAGTGTCAGCTGTGGCTGGTTGTCTCTGATTGGGAACCACATTTAAACAGGCTGTTTTCCCACAATAGTTGTGGGATCTTGTTTCTAGTTGGTTTGTGTTAGACCGTGAACTGTCACGTTATCGTTTTGGTCGTGTATCGCTAAATAAAGAGTATGTTTGCCTGCAACGCTGCGCCTTGGTCCTCCTCTCTTACCGACGATCGTGACATCTCTAAGTGAAATCATGAAACTTTTGACAGAAATCAGCTAATTATTACACTTTGCAACAACTTAGACAAAAAGTTAGAGCGTTCACATCTTCGTCTACCTCTATGGTACTCATCTGGCGTTTTGAACAAAAAATAATATTCAGATGAAAAGTTACCGCAGTTTAAGTAACCGCATCAACAACATTTTCTGGAAATATTTTTGCAAGCAACTGCCGTTTTGACCACTACCCCAACACGTTAGACAGAAAGTTAGAGTGTATGGAGTATTCGTCTACTTCTCTCTGCTAAAACATTCACTACGGAACTTATGGTACAGCTGTTTTAGTAACTGCATTACCACATCTTCTTCCAACTTTTCCCAAACAACTGCCGTTTTGACCTGTAACGCAACAAGTTAGAACAAAATATTTGCAGGTATAACATTTTCCCCTACTTCTCTGCTTGTCAAATCCGCAATCTGTTCATAAATGGTGTGCACCAATCTGTAACTACAGCTATTTTAGTAACCCATCGCCTGTCTCTTTCTAGACACAGCTCTCTGTGTTATTGAGATTCCAAAACAAAGCCTTTGCTAGGATTCACACAGACACAGAGGGCAGAATTGACGATGAGGAGAGTGAAGAGAGTGACCACAATTACCGACCACAACAACACAAATATTGACCACACAACTACAGACCACAACCACACAAATACTGACCACAACTACTGACCACAACCACACAAATACTGACCACAACTACTGACCACAACCACACAAATACCGACCACAACTACTGACCAAAACAACTGACCACAACCACACAACTTCTGACCGCAACCACACAACTTCTGACCACAACCACACAACTTGTAACGATCCCGGCTGTCTGAGTCGGGGTCTGGTCGTAATCTCCAGTTTCCCGAGGGTTCGGGAACGCTCCGGGGAGCGCTCTGGTTTCCGCACCTGCTTCCATTTAGCAATCTGCACACCTGGGCCTAATCAGCACCTTTCTTAGGCTCTGGCCCAACATCCAGTTCCTGCCGGATCGTTAGCCATGAACAGTAGGTGTATCTGCGTATCAGTTAGAGTATCTAGCGTGAGTTTTGTTGTTTTGTACTTTGTTGAGTTTTGTGTCCTTACCTCCGTTTTTGTTTCACCTGCAGTCACACGTCCGGAACCTTCACCCCACCTCTGCCTGATGGTCGGCGGCTGCCGAGCCATCACTGGACCTTGCACTGCACCCCCTACAACTCATCCACGCCACCCGCTCTGTCCCTGGAATATTCTGCACCTTTTGTTTGTATCCGAATAAACCCTCACTTTCGTTCTACTCTCCTTGTCCTGGTCTGCTTTTGGGTTCTGGCTGAGGGAACTGTGACAGAACGATCCGGCCAATTATGAACCCAGCGGACCTGGACTCCGTTCGCCATGCCATTACCCAGCAGGAGAAGATGTTGGGCCATCATAGCACGGTACTACAGGAGATCGCGTTGTCAGTTCGGAACCTTTCTACCGGCCTGATGGAGGTCCAGAACCAACGCCAGTGTCCGGTGGAGGATCCACTACCGGTTTCACCCATCTCGCCTGCCGCTTCTGAAGTTGTGTCCCTCCGTGAGCCCAAGGTTCCGACGCGGATAAATATGAGGGGAGCTGGGAAGATGCCGTTCCTTCCTTATGCAGTGTGGATTAGTGTTCGATCTACAGCCCTACTCTTATGCCACTGACAAGGCTAGGATAGCCTTTTTGATTGAGTTGCTGCGTGGTCGAGCGCTGGAGTGGGCTTCAGCCGTTTGGGAACGACAGGATCCCTGCATGGCTTCATACCAGGGGTTCACGGCCGAGATGAGGAAGCTCTTCGACCATTCCGTCCGAGGGAGGGGACGCAGCTAGGCGTCTGTTTTCTCTTCACCAAGGAACTGCAGCGTGGCCGACTTCGTGATCGAGTTCAAGACGTTGGCTGTGGAGAGTGGGTGAACGAGGAGTCTTTGCAAGCGGCCTTTTACCAGGGCCTGTCGGAGCAGCTCAAGGATGAGTTGATCTCCTATCCGGAGCCTAGTGACCTGGACAGCTTGGTAGCCTTGTCTATTCGGGTGGATAATCGAGTCCGAGAGCGAAGGAGGGAGAAGCAATGGGGTCCGTCCAATCGATCAGCTTCTCAGTTCCCAGTCGGATCGGGTGGTGGACCAGAACACGTCGATCATTCTCCACCACTAAGGATTAGTAGAGAGGACCTCTCCCGATTCTGAACCCATGCAAGTGGGGCGGCACGGGTTAACCAAGGAGGAGCGTCAACATAGACGTAAGACCAACTGCTGCCTCTACTGTGGTCGCGGACATTACATCTCCACTTGTTCCCGGCGGTCGTCAAACTGCCCGGCTCAAGCTAAAGTTGGGAGGACTTTTAGCGAGCCAGTTTCAACCTCTCAGTACCTCTGTCAGACCCCGCTTCCCGGCTACCCTTGTGAACAGGAATCAGAGCTTAGCGCTTAACGCTTTTATCGATTCAGGTGCCGATGGAAGCTTTCTTGATGCCGAGTTGGTGGAACAGCTGGGGCTTTCCAAGGAGCAATTGCCGGAAGCCATTGAAGCGACCACTCTGAACGGCAGTAGTCTGGCACGTATCACGATGAGGACTGAACCCGGTTAAGATGCGGTTGTCGGGGAATCATTCGGAGATGATTTCATTTTTCATTCTGCCGTCTTCCCATGTTCCGCTGGTCCTTGGATACCCCTGGCTGAAGGAACACAATCCCACGTTCGATTGGGCGACGGGCAAGGTAACGAAGTTGGAGCCTTGATTGTCATGCTAACTGTCTCAAGACTGCCTGCCCCCATTCGGTTCCCAGTCAGGTGATTGAGGCTAAACCCCCAGATTTGTCCCTGGTTCCCGAGACATATCACGATTTGGGGAAGTTTTCAGTAAGCAGAGGGCTCTGTCACTTCCCCTCCCCACCGACCATATGATTGTGCCATCAACCTGGTTCCTGGAGCTGTCTACCCCAAGGGAAGGTTATACAGTATCTCCCGACCTGAACGTGAGGCGTTGGAGACCTACATCAAGGAGTCCCTAGCTGCTGGTCTCGTTCGTCCCTCGTCATCACCCCTGGGGGCTGGATTCTTCTTTGTGGGAAAGAAGGATGGCTCTCTTCGACCGTGTATTGATTATCGGGGGTTGAATGACATCACGGTCAAGAACAAGTATCCCCTGCCCTTGATGAGTTCTGCCTTCGACTCCTTACAGGGTGCTACGGTGTTCACTAAGCTAGACCTACGCAATGCGTATCACCTGGTCCGGATCAGAGAGGGGGACGAGTGGTTGACGGGGTTCAATACACCGATGGGTCACTTCGAGTATCAGGTGATGCCGTTTGGACTGACCAATGCTCCGGCGGTGTTCCAGAGTATGGTGAACGACGTCCTGAGAGATATGATCGGTCTCTTCGTGTTTGTTTACCTGGATGACATTCTGATCTTCTCGAAGGAACCTTCCGACCACGTCCAGCATGTCCGGCAGGTTCTGCAGCGATTGTTGGAGAATCGTCTGTTCGTGAAGGCCGAGAAGTGCGAGTTTCACGCCCACACTACATCCTTTCTCGGTTACATCATCTCCAGGGGTGAGATTAGGATGGATCAGGAGAAGGTTAGAGCGGTTCTGGAGTGGGTCCAGCCCGGTACGAGATTGCAACTCCAGAGATTCTTGGGGTTTGCGAATTTCTACCGCAGATTCATCCGGGATTACAGCCGTGTGGCCGCTCCATTAACTGCCTTGACTTCCAGTATCAGGACCTTCAAGTGGAATCCGGAGGCGGATCGTGCGCTTTCTGGATTTGAAGAGGCTGATTCACCAACGCACCGATTCTCTCTCAACCGGACACGGCCCGTCAGTTCGTCGTTGAAGTGGGACGCGTCGGATGTGGGAGTTGGCGCCATCCTGTCGCAGCGATGCTCCACGGACAGTAAGCTCCATCCCTGCGCCTACTACTCTCGTCGCCTTTCGCCTGCAGAGAGGAATTACGATGTGGGTAACCGGGAGCTTCTCGCGCGGTGAAACTTGCCTTGGAGGAGTGGCGCCACTGGTTGGAGGGGGCGGAGCAACCGTTTATTGTCTGGACTGACCACAAGAATCTTGCTTACGTACAATCGGCTAAACGTCTCAACTCCCGTCAGGCCAGGTGGGCGTTGTTTTTCGGACGATTCAAGTTTGCCCTGACGTTCCGACCTGGCTCTAAGAACGGCAAGGCGGACGCCTTGTCCCGGATGTTCTCCAAGACGGAGGAGAGTGGGTCTAAGACCGAGACTATTCTCCCCCGGAACTGCGTCGTGGGAGCAGTGATGTGGAAGATTGAGGAGGAGGTGCTGGCGGCCCTTCGGACTCAGCCCGGTCCCGTAACGGTCCACCCGGGTCGGTTGTTTGTGCCTGAGTCGGTTCGGTCCTGCTGTCCTCAAATGGTCCCACGCCAGCAAGATGGCTTGTCACCCGGCGTGGCTCGGACTATGGCGTTTCTTCGCAGACGCTTTTGGTGGCCTGCCATGGCCGAGGATACTCGGGGTTTTGTTGCTGCCTGTCCAGTGTGTGCGCAGAATAAGAGTACCAATCGGCCCAGCTCTGGACTACTTCATCCCCTTCCTATTCCCCGGCGTCCATGGTCGCATCTGGCTCTGGACTTCGTCCACGGGGTTGCCCGCTCTGAGGGGAACACGGTCGTTCTGACTATCGTGGACAGATTCAGCAAGTTCGCCCACTTTGTGCCTATTGCCAAGCTTCCTCTGCCTCGGAGACGTCCGAGATCCTGGTTAGGGAGGTTTTCAGGGTCCACGGTTTGCCCAGTGATATCAAGTTTCCGACCGTGGTCCTCAGTTTACCTCTGCTGTCTGGAAGTCCTTCTGTTTGGCCATTGGAGCTACGGTCAGTCTCACATCTGGTTTTCACCCCCAATCCAATGGTCAGGCGGAGAGAGCCAACCAGAAGATGGAATCCACGCTACGCTGTCTGGTCTCTTCCAACCCCACCTCCTGGGCCTCTCAGTTGCCTTGGGTTGAGTATGCCCACAATACTCTCCCTACATCTGCCACTGGGATGTCTCCCTTCCAGTGCCTGTATGGCTACCAACCTCCCCTGTTCCCTTCTCAGGAGAAGGAGCTCTCAGTGCCTTCTGTTCAGGCCCATATCCGGCGTTGCCACCCGGACCTGGCATCGGGCCAGAAAGGCACTCCTTAGAGGTTCGGACCGGTATCAGCTCCAGGCGAATCGTCGCCGGATCCCCGCTCCCACCTATACCATCGGAGATAGGGTTTGGTTGGCCACACGGGATCTTCCGTTACGGACTGAGTCTAGGAAGTTGTTACCGAAGTTTATTGGTCCGTTTGTGGTGGAGAAGGTGATCAATCCAGTGGCAGTGCGACTCAAACTACCGAGGACGCTCAGAGTCCATCCCACCTTTCATGTCTCCTGCCTCAAGCCTGTCTTCCTCAGTCCTCTGTTGCCTCCTCCGCCTCCTCCTCCTCCTCCTCGGATGATCGGAGGTGGTCCTGCCTACACGGTGCGTCGCATTATGGATTCCAGACGGCGGGGCCGGGGTTTCCCGGTATCTCGTGGACTGGGAGGGGTATGGTCCTGAAGAGAGGAGCTGGATTCCGCGGCGACAGGTCCTAGATGCGGATCTCATCAGGGACTTTACCGCTCCATCCTGGCGCTCCGGGGAGTCCGCCCGGTGGCGTTTGGTCGGAGGGGGGGTACTGTAACGATCCCGGCTGTCTGAGTCGGGGTCTGGTCGTAATCTCCAGTTTCCCGAGGGTTCGGGAACGCTCCGGGGAGCGCTCTGGTTTCCGCACCTGCTTCCATTTAGCAATCTGCACACCTGGGCCTAATCAGCACCTTTCTTAGGCTCTGGCCCAACATCCAGTTCCGCCGGATCGTTAGCCATGAACAGTAGGTGTATCTGCGTATCAGTTAGAGTATCTAGCGTGAGTTTTGTTGTTTTGTACTTTGTTGAGTTTTGTGTCCTTACCTCCGTTTTTGTTTCACCTGCAGTCACACGTCCGGAACCTTCACCCCACCTCTGCCTGATGGTCGGCGGCTGCCGAGCCATCACTGGACCTTGCACTGCACCCCCTACAACTCATCCACGCCACCCGCTCTGTCCCTGGAATATTCTGCACCTTTTGTTTGTATCCGAATAAACCCTCACTTTCGTTCTACTCTCCTTGTCCTGGTCTGCTTTTGGGTTCTGGCTGAGGGAACTGTGACACAACTTCTGACCGCAACCACACAACTTCTGACCACAACCACACAACTTCTGACCACAACCACACAACTTCTGACCACATCTAGTGACCACAACCACATAATTACATACCACAACCACACAACTTCTGACCACACAACTTCTGACCACACATCTAACTACTGACCATATCCATACAACTTTTGACCACAACCACACAACTACTGACCACAACTACTGAACCACATAATTACTGGCCACTACTACTGACCACAACATCTGACCAAATCTACTGACTGTCGATGGGAATTAAAAAGTATTTAAATGTTTGAATAATATAATCAAAGGACAACAAGCCCCACAACTTTACTTGTAAAGTTACCATCTAGTTAGAATTGTTATTATGAATGAATTGTCATTAGTTTAATAACTGATGGTGTGCTCTGTTAAAATTTTGAAATGTAATTTTCAGAATAGCAGACACAGTTCAAAGTCAATAGATTAGAATGTATCGCTCTCTTATATAATTTTAGACTTTGAAGCCCACTGGATGCCCACCGGTGTCTCCCCGCTCCTATTTTCTCTGGGCTCACAAATAGTTTATACAATAGCACAGTGCAAAAATCTGAATCCCCTTCCATCGTGAATCCACATCAACACCAGTGGGTTTCCCATGGAAAGGGGAAACAGTATGGATAGTTCACCCAAATGTCCTTACCCTGTAAGCTGTCTACGGACAAGGTATAACAGCAGTCCATGCCTTGGTTTTATTTACCTGGCCAATGTTTTCAAATGCTCACATTTTAGCGTTTGTGGCACAAATCAATGGTACTTATTTTATTTTAAAAAATGCATGAGCTTTTATGGGCTGTTTTTCTACGCTTCATGTTCCCTGTTGCAACTTCAAATAAACCAGATTTTTTCATTGACTTTCTCGCCAAGTGCTCTCTTCTCTTTTGTTTATATTCTCTTTTGTTTAAATAAAGCATGTAGTTAATAGCAGAGTGTCTCAATGTAATTTGGGATGTCTAGCTGGTTTAGCTGGTTTAATGTAGCCCCATATAAGGTCTGTCTGAAAGCCTGCATCTGTCCCATCTCTGGACCGGGGCCCTAGGCTGAAACTCAGTATTTGGGCCAGACCTGGACCGCACCTTTTTATTTTGCAATAATTTTTTTCACTATATGGCCCAGATTTGGGCCGTACCTTGTAGAATTAATAATTTTACATTGTGTGGGCCAGAGCTGGGCCAAACCTTTCTAATTTGATGGTGCACAGTGTGTGGGACAGATCTGTGGTGGACATTTTTTTCATCTGATGGTGATGCAGACTTTGGGCTGGGGACCCAGGCATACTGGGCCAGAAAAACACTAAGTATATGGCCCACAGTTGCTGGAATAATTTTGCTATCTGGGTTAGGCTAAAGTCATATTTTAGGCTACCATAGCCTAAAGGCGAATGCAATTTTAGCCACTGATATTATCGGATATGTAATGGCTTTATAAGCTGTTTATAAGCAAGTTTTACTATAAAATATAATCTGGTACAAATGGCCTAAATTCTATAAAAGTTTATAAGCAAGTTTTACTTGACTTTCCAAATCCACCTGTTGCCCCGCGCGCGAATCTTTACCATTGATGGCGCGCTTTTCACAGTGCTAGAGGACTGTCTGACGAGAAACTGTCCTGTGGGACAATTTGGGACTGCGCCTCAATTTTTTGCGTTTAGTCGGTTTTTAACGGATTTCGAAAGCTTTTGAGAACTGACTGACGTCAACAGAATAAAGGGTGAGATATTAAACGTTTTTAACCGGGATTTGTGCCGTTGTTGTTGTTTAGTGATGTCCGGTTACACACCATACCGTGGAAATGTGTGACATCCTCGCTATGTCGGAAAAGTTGAACGACATCGAATGTGTGTCATCAAATTGATATTATAGAGATCAAGAAATCATGCATAGAGGTTAGTAAATGTGGAATTGTTTAATGATAATGTTATCTCCTGTAATGAAACATGCTGGTCCATATGGAGGGAAACAAGTGCATCCAGACAAAGGCTCCGGGTTTGTTTTGTAATTAAACGATTCATTCGTATACTAGGCAATTTGAGAGAACGTCCATAGAATGGTTTTGTTTTAATTAGGTTATGCAATCTCGTTAAAACGTTGAAATGCAATGCGTTTGTGCAAATGATGCCACTATTGTTAAGGAACTTCAACTTCTCGTCTATTATTTTGTTTTACAGAAACCTTTTTATGGAATGTTAGACTTAAGCTTGCCATTCTGTCTTGAAATAGCATAAGTGTAACCTACCATTTCTATTGCATACATCAAGTGATTTTTATGCGCAATGATTCTTGCGTTTTCATTAGTGTTATTTCCCCCCCCCTCTCTCTCTCTCTCTCTCTCTCTCTCTCTCTCTCTTTCTCCCCCCCCTCCCTTTCTCTCTCTCTCTGTCTCCCTCTCTCTCTTTCTCTCTCTCTCTCTCTCTCTCTCTCTCTCTCTCTCTCTCTCTCTCGCTCTCTCTCTCTCTCTCTCTCTCTCTCTCTCTCTCTCTCTCTCTCTCTCTCTCTCTCTCTCTCTCTCTCTCTCTCTCTCTCTCTCTCTCAAGATGCTGGCCTCTAAAAGTGATATGTTGCTTGCATGTGTGCATGTTCACCTGTGTGTGTGTGTGTTATACTGTCTCAGTATACCCACCCTGTCCTATGCGATAATTCCTCGTAATTTCTCCATCTTGCTGCTCCACAGATCTATTGTCAGGATAGACATGAGGAGATCTATTGTCAGGATAGCCCTGAGGAGATCTATCGTCAGGATAGCCCTGAGGAGATCTATTGTCAGGATAGCCCTGAGGAGATCTATTGTCAGGATAGCCCTGAGGAGATCTATTGTCAGGATAGCCCTGAGGAGATATATTGTCAGGATAGCCCTGAGGAGATCTATTGTCAGGATAGCCCTGAGGAGATCTATTGTCAGGATAGCCCTGAGGAGATCTATTGTCAGGATAGCCCTGAGGAGATCTATTGTCAGGATAGCCCTGAGGAGATCTATTGTCAGGATAGCCTTGAGGAGATCTATTGTCAGGATAGCCCTGAGGAGATCTATTGTCAGGATAGCCCTGAGGAGATCTATTGTCAGGATAGCCCTGAGGAGATCTATTCTCAGTGACTTTGTCTTTAGTAATTAATGAGACTCACACAATCAGTTACACAACCTAGAGTGTCCCAGTTTAAAGACACAGACATTACCAAACCAACCTGTCTTTACAGATGATGAGAACTCAGCTTTATGTCATGCCATGTTTGAGCCATGAAAACATTTAACAGATTTAGATTGTTTCAGAATGAAAAATATTTAAGATACCAAACACACCTGTTAACCCTTTAGTACACCTGTTTTACCCCTGTTATATCTCTGTAGTACACCTGTTATAAATGTTTTATAGATATATGAACAAATCTAATTTAAATCATAGAGATCCTATTAAATGACTAATTATTACAAACTGATGATTATTACTAACTAATAATTCCTAATTCTATAGCGTCAATGGTATCAGGGGCCATCTCTGAGTTAGATAGAAATACATATCAGTAGAATGAAATTCTGATTCTAGAATTATTACCAGTAGAGCTAGTCAAATGGCTAGAATGATAAACATTCTGATTCTAGAGTGATTAACAGTAGAGGTATTCAAATGGGTAGAATGATAAACATTATAATTCTAGAGTGATTAACATAAGAGCTAATCAAAGGGTGGGAAAGTGAATATTTATCTGGTTTTGTTCTTTTAGTTGAGTGAATTCTGCAATCCAAACACTCCTTGTAAACCAACCCTGGAATAGAGTCTAAGCTCTGTCCCTCAACCACCTCTCTCACTGCCCCATATCACAAAGCCACACCATAATTATGTGCATGAATAAGAGTGTGAGTGTGAGTGTGTGTTTGAAGCTGGGTAAGGGGCATTCATTTACTGTTTGAAGCTGGGTAAGGGGCATTCATTTACTGTTTGAAGCTGGGTAAGGGCATTCATTTACTGTTTGAAGCTGGGTAAGGGGCATTCATTTACTGTTGGAAGCTGGGTAAGAGGCATTAATTTACTGTTTGGGGCTGGGTAAGGGGCATTCATTTACTGTTTGAAGCTGGGTAAGGGGCATTCATTTACTGTTTGAAGCTGGGTAAGGGGCATTCATTTACTGTTTGAAGCTGGTAAGGGGCATTCATTTACTGTTTGGGGCTGGGTAAGGGGCATTCATTTACTGTTTGAAGCTGGGTAAGGGGCATTCATTTACTGTTTGAAGCTGGGTTAGGGGCATTAATTTACTGTTCGAAGCTGGGTAAGGGGCATTCATTTACTGTTTGAAGCAGGGTAAGGGGCATTCATTTACTGTTTGAAGCTGGGTAAGGGCATTCATTTACTGTTTGAAGCTGGGTAAGGGGCATTCATTTACTGTTTGAAGCTGGTAAGGGGCATTCATTTACTGTTTGGGGCTGGGTAAGGGGCATTCATTTACTGTTTGAAGCTGGGTAAGGGGCATTCATTTACTGTTTGAAGCTGGTAAGGGGCATTCATTTACTGTTTGGGGCTGGGTAAGGGGCATTCATTTACTGTTGGAAGCTGGGTAAGAGGCATTAATTTACTGTTTGGGGCTGGGTAAGGGGCATTCATTTACTGTTTGAAGCTGGGTAAGGGGCATTCATTTACTGTTTGAAGCTGGGTAAGGGGCATTCATTTACTGTTTGAAGCTGGGTTAGGGGCATTAATTTACTGTTGAAGCTGGGTAAGGGGCATTCATTTACTGTTTGAAGCTGGGTAAGGGCATTCATTTACTGTTTGAAGCTGGGTAAGGGGCATTCATTTACTGTTTGAAGCTGGTAAGGGGCAATTATTTACTGTTTGAAGCTGGGTAAGGGGCATTCATTTACTGTTTGAAGCTGGGTAAGGGGCATTCATTTATTGTTTGAAGCTGGGTTAGGGGCATTCATTTACTGTTCGAAGCTGGGTAAGGGGCATTCATTTACTGTTTGAAGCTGGGTAAGGGGCATTCATTTACTGTTTGAAGCTGGGTAAGGGGCATTCATTTACTGTTTGAAGCTGGGTAAGGGGCATTCATTTACTGTTTGGGGCTGGGTAAGGGGCATTCATTTACTGTTTGAAGCTGGGTAAGGGGCATTAATTTACTGTTTGAAGCTGGGCAATGGGCATTCATTTACTGTGTGACGTCACGAGAGGCTACACAGCTTTCA
Organism: Coregonus clupeaformis; assembly: GCF_020615455.1. Taxonomy (NCBI): domain Eukaryota; kingdom Metazoa; phylum Chordata; class Actinopteri; order Salmoniformes; family Salmonidae; genus Coregonus; species Coregonus clupeaformis. The sequence continues at coordinate 33,780,270 of NC_059197.1, forward strand.
GCGGGGTTGCTCAAGTAGTGCAAGGAGACAAGGTTCAAACAAAACAAGGATTTTATTATAGGTCTTGGGAAATTAACGAAAATATAACACAACTCTGTTCTCTGGGGGCTCTTTAAGGGTTAACAGTTCAGGGATGTCTCTTCCACATCCAAAATCATAACTCTCCCTCGCTCAAATAACTTTTCCCCAGTCTTACTGTATTCCCCGTTGCAGCTGGTGGCCAACCCAGCAAAACGTCCTTCCAAAATCCCCACACGTATTTCCACAGGTGCATATATCCAAAGGTGAGTATTTCCCAAAGGTAAGTATCTCCAAATCCTTATATTCCTCATGGAAGTGGACGTGCAGCACTCTTGTCCTCCAGAGAGCCCAGCTTGGAGACTGTGTCTCTTCCCTTCCCAAAACCTTCAGCTCATCAGCTCCTCATTTGTTTCAGCTGCGTGGAAAGATTGGCCATAGAGGGGTGGAGTTCCCGACCATACCAGCAGATGGAGCCATAGCTGTCTGGGTTAGCAGCCACCTCAGGGGGATGTAACGTCCCTCCAGGACACAGCCTCTCGTGACATCACACATCCCCCTCCTCGGGACCGACGTCCTCGTCGGGGTAAAGGCAGCGAAGAAGGCATCACGCCGGGAGAGGGCGTCCGCATTGCCGTGGTGCTTGCCAGACTGCTCTCTCTTCAACTCCTCCAACTCTAGGACCAGGGACTCAGCCTCCTGTTGTCTCTCCTTGAGTTTCTTACTGAACGCATCAGCCTTGGTTTTAGCAGAGTTTAGCTTCTGTTGAGCAGCTTTCAGTTCCTTCTCTCTCTCTGACTCCGCATTCTTCATCTTGTTCTCCAACACCTTGTACTTCTCCTCTGCCTTCTTCTGGACCTCCTTACTACTGCGCAGGGTCTCCTCACACTCCTCGATGGTCCTGCGCAGCCTCTCCAGCTCCTCCTGTTGCTTAGGAAGGAGCTCTGTTGGAGTTTAGCCTGGAGGATATCTAACTCTTCTGTCTTCATGTCTAACTGTTGCTTTAACAAACGATACCTCTCAGCGGTCCCCTTCAGACCAGACAGTTCTTTGTCCAGATTCTGTAGCTCCGTCTCTGTGTCGGTCTGGGCACCTGCCATCCCTATCAGAGCCCGGGGCGGGAGTGAGTAACTCGGAGGATTGCACCGGAGCCTTCCCAGGATGAGTCTTGCCTCTCCGTTTCCGAGGTACTCGGGTTATCCTCTCCTGAGACTCTCTCCAGAGTGGGTAAAAGGCTGGGCAGTCTCGTCCAATTAGGACAGGGACGGGGAGGGAATCAACCACCCCCGCCGTCGTGTGTATGGTTCCCCGTGTGCTGGTCATTGTAAGTTCAGTAATGGGGTATTCTCTGGTGTCCCCATGGACACAGGAAACTGGGAGGACTTTCCCCGGGGTCAGACACGTTGGGCCCACCAAATCCTTACGCACCAGGGTGGCCCGGCTACCAGAATCCAGTAAGGCCTCCACATCATGGTGATTCACAGTTACCGGGCAGGTGGGGGGTCGATCTGGGCCGCCATCTACGACTCCCAAGAGCGAGGCAAAACGGTGTGTGGGTGCTGAGCTGGAGGACTCCGCAGTGGGCATAGGTTCATCGGCTGGTTTCCCACACTGCCAGGAGATATGTCCCATCTCCCCACACCGGTAACACTGTCGAGTTTCCCCCCTCCTGGTGTACTCTTCTTGGACCCGCCTGGTTTCTGGCTCCCCCTGGAGCCGGGATAAGTCCTGACGTGGCTGGGTTCGAGACCTTGGGGGTCCTTTGGACGGGTTCTTCCCATTTGTGGTGGGGCCGCACTCCTGGGGTCTTTTCGGGAAGCATTCAGCATCTCCGCTGTGGCCTGGTACTTTTCCACAGCTTCCACGGTCAGATCAGCCGTGGTCAAGGCCTGTTGACTGATGAACCGTTTGCCTCATAAGGCAGGGCGCGTAGGTAACGATCCACCACAACGGCCTCCACCACCGCCGCTGCTGTATTCCTCTGCGGATCCAGCCATTTCCTTGCGATTCGGACAAGTTCATGCATCTGCGCCCGAGGAGGTTGGTCTGGTTGGAAGGTCCAGCTGTGAAAGCGCTGGGCCATACCAAACTTTGTGAGTCCATATCTGCTGAGGATCTCAGACTTCAGGGCATCATAGTCAGTAACCTGGTCAGGGCCCAGGTCCCGGACAGCATTCAGCGATTCCCCGGTTAGAAAGGGGGCTAACAGACCAACCCACTGTTGCTTGGGCCAGGCTTCCCTAGTGGCCGTGGCCTCAAATGCATGCAGGTATGCCTCAATGTCATCGGTAGCTCCCATCTTAGATATAAAGTCACTTGCCTTTATTGGGCGGGTATTTTGGACCACCCTCTGTCTCTGCAACTGCAATTCCTCTGCCTTCAGAAGGTTGGCTTTCTTTTGCTCCTCCAAGAGAGCCACGTTTGCTTGCATCTGGGCTTGCTGGCCAGCAACAAGGGCTTTCAATATGTCCTCCATTTCAGTCGGGCGGGGGAGCCTACGGCCAACTTGGAAAACTGGGTGATCAAACCTTCGGTATCCTCCTCTGACATGCACTATTAACGCTTGAGCGTGCCCGTATTCTCCACCATCTGTGACGTCACGAGAGGCTACACAGCTTTCAGCGGGGTTGCTCAAGTAGTGCAAGGAGACAAGGTTCAAACAAAACAAGGATTTTATTATAGGTCTTGGGAAATTAACGAAAATATAACACAACTCTGTTCTCTGGGGGCTCTTTAAGGGTTAACAGTTCAGGGATGTCTCTTCCACATCCAAAATCATAACTCTCCTCGCTCAAATAACTTTTCCCCAGTCTTACTGTATTCCCCGTTGCAGCTGGTGGCCAACCCAGCAAAACGTCCTTCCAAAATCCCCACACGTATTTCCACAGGTGCATATATCCAAAGGTGAGTATTTCCCAAAGGTAAGTATCTCCAAATCCTTATATTCCTCATGGAAGTGGACGTGCAGCACTCTTGTCCTCCAGAGAGCCCAGCTTGGAGACTGTGTCTCTTCCCTTCCCAAAACCTTCAGCTCATCAGCTCCTCATTTGTTTCAGCTGCGTGGAAAGATTGGCCATAGAGGGGTGGAGTTCCCGACCATACCAGCAGATGGAGCCATAGCTGTCTGGGTTAGCAGCCACCTCAGGGGGATGTAACGTCCCTCCAGGACACAGCCTCTCGTGACATCACAACTGTTTGAAGCTGGGTAAGGGGCATTAATTTACTGTTTGAAGCTGGGTAAGGGCATTCATTTACTGTTTGAAGCTGGGTAAGGGGCATTCATTTACTGTTTGAAGCTGGTAAGGGGCATTCATTTACTGTTTGGGGCTGGGTAAGGGGCATTCATTTACTGTTGGAAGCTGGGTAAGAGGCATTAATTTACTGTTTGAAGCTGGTAAGGGGCATTCATTTACTGTTTGAAGCTGGTAAGGGGCATTCTTTTACTGTTTGGGGCTGGGAAAGGGGCATTCATTTACTGTTTGAAGCTAGGTAAGGGGCAATCATCTACTGTTTGAAGCTGGGTAAGGGGCATTCATTTACTGTTTGAAGCTGGGTTAGGGGCATTCATTTACTGTTCGAAGCTGGGTAAGGGGCATTCATTTACTGTTTGAAGCTGGTAAGGGGCATTCATTTACTGTTTGGGGCTGGGTAAGGGGCATTCATTTACTGTTGGAAGCTGGGTAAGAGGCATTAATTTACTGTTTGAAGCTGGTAAGGGGCATTCATTTACTGTTTGGGGCTGGGTAAGGGGCATTAATTTACTGTTTGAAGCTGGGCAATGGGCATTCATTTACTGTTTGAAGCTGGGTAAGGGGCATTAATTTACTGTTTGAAGCTGGGTAAGGGCATTCATTTACTGTTTGAAGCTGGGTAAGGGGCATTCATTTACTGTTTGAAGCTGGTAAGGGGCATTCATTTACTGTTTGGGGCTGGGTAAGGGGCATTCATTTACTGTTGGAAGCTGGGTAAGAGGCATTAATTTACTGTTTGAAGCTGGTAAGGGGCATTCATTTACTGTTTGAAGCTGGTAAGGGGCATTCTTTTACTGTTTGGGGCTGGGAAAGGGGCATTCATTTACTGTTTGAAGCTAGGTAAGGGGCAATCATCTACTGTTTGAAGCTGGGTAAGGGGCATTCATTTACTGTTTGAAGCTGGGTAAGGGGCATTCATTTACTGTTTGAAGCTGGGTAAGGGGCATTCATTTACTGTTTGAAGCTGGTAAGGGGCATTCATTTACTGTTTGGGGCTGGGTAAGGGGCATTCATTTACTGTTGGAAGCTGGGTAAGAGGCATTAATTTACTGTTTGAAGCTGGTAAGGGGCATTCATTTACTGTTTGGGGCTGGAAAAAGGGGCATTCATTTACTGTTTGAAGCTAGGTAAGGGGCAATCATCTACTGTTTGAAGCTGGGTAAGGGGCATTCATTTACTGTTTGAAGCTGGGTAAGGGGCATTCATTTACTGTTTGAAGCTGGGTAAGGGACATTCATTTATTGTTTGAAGCTGGGCAATGGGCATTCATTTACTGTTTGAAGCTGGGTAAGGGGCATTCATTTACTGTTTGAAGCTGGGTAAGGGGCATTCATTTACTGTTTGAAGCTGGGTAAGGGGCATTCATTTACTGTTTGAAGCTGGGTAAGGGGCATTCATTTACTGTTTGGGGCTGGGTAAGGGGCATTCATTTACTGTTTGAAGCTGGGTAAGAGGCATTCATTTACTGTTTGGAGCTGGGTAAGGGGCATTCATTTACTGTTTGAAGTGTTGTAAGGGATATTCATTTACTGTTTGAAGCTGGGTAAGGGGCATTCATTTACTCTTTGAGGCTGGGTAAGGGGCATTCATTTACTGTTTGAAGCTGGGCAATGGGCATTCATTTACTGTTTGAAGCTGGGCAATTGGCATTCATTTACTGTTTTAAGCTGGGTAAGGGGCATTCATTTACTGTTTGAAGGTGGGTAAGGGGCATTAATTTACTGTTTGAAGCTGGGTAAGGGGCATTCATTTACTGTTTGAAGCTGGGTAAGGGGCATTCATTTACTGTTTGAAGCTGGTAAGGGGCATTCATTTACTGTTTGAAGCTGGGTAAGGGGCATTCATTTACTGTTTGAAGCTGGGTAAGGGGCATTCATTTACTGTTTGAAGCTAGGTAAGGGGCATTCATTTACTGTTTGAAGCTGGGTAAGGGGCATTCATTTACTGTTTGAAGCTGGGTAAGGGGCATTCATTCACTGTTTGAAGCTGGGTAAGGGGCATTCATTTACTGTTTGAAGCTGGGTAAGGGGCATTCATTTACTGTTTGGGGCTGGGTTAGGGGCATTCATTTACTGTTTGAAGCTAGGTAAGGGGCAATCATCTACTGTTTGAAGCTGGGTAAGGGGCATTCATTTACTGTTTGAAGCTGGGTAAGGGGCATTCATTTACTGTTTGAAGCAGGGTAAGGGACATTCATTTATTTTTTGAAGCTGGGCAATGGGCATTCATTTACTGTTTGAAGCTGGGTAAGGGGCATTCATTTACTGTTTGAAGCTGGGTAAGGGGCATTCATTTACTGTTTGGGGCTGGGTAAGGGGCATTCATTTACTGTTTGAAGCTGGGTAAGAGGCATTCATTTACTGTTTGGAGCTGGGTAAGGGGCATTCATTTACTGTTTGAAGCTGGTAAGGGGCATTCATTTACTGTTTGGGGCTGGGTAAGGGGCATTCATTTACTGTTGGAAGCTGGGTAAGAGGCATTAATTTACTGTTTGAAGCTGGTAAGGGGCATTCATTTACTGTTTGAAGCTGGTAAGGGGCATTCTTTTACTGTTTGGGGCTGGGAAAGGGGCATTCATTTACTGTTTGAAGCTAGGTAAGGGGCAATCATCTACTGTTTGAAGCTGGGTAAGGGGCATTCATTTACTGTTTGAAGCTGGTAAGGGGCATTCATTTACTGTTTGGGGCTGGGTAAGGGGCATTCATTTACTGTTGGAAGCTGGGTAAGAGGCATTAATTTACTGTTTGAAGCTGGTAATGGCCATTCATTTACTGTTTGGGGCTGGAAAAGGGGCATTCATTTACTGTTTGAAGCTGGTAAGGGGCAATCATCTACTGTTTGAAGCTGGGTAAGGGGCATTCATTTACTGTTTGAAGCTGGGTAAGGGGCATTCATTTACTGTTTGAAGCTGGGTAAGGGACATTCATTTACTGTTTGAAGCTGGGCAATGGGCATTCATTTACTGTTTTAAGCTGGGTAAGGGGCATTAATTTACTGTTTGAATCTGGGTAAGGGGCATTCATGTACTATTTTAAGCTGGGTAAGGGGCATTCATTTACTGTTTGAAGCTGGGTAAGGGGCATTCATTTACTGTTTGAAGCTGGTAAGGGGCATTCATTTACTGTTTGAAGCTGTGCAATGGGTATTCATTTACTGTTTGAAGCTGGGTAAGGGGCATTCATTTACTGTTTGGGGCTGGGTAAGGGGCATTCATTTACTGTTTGAAGCTGGTAAGGGGCATTCATTTACTGTTTGGGGCTGGGAAAGGGGCATTCATTTACTGTTGGAAGCTGGGTAAGAGGCATTAATTTACTGTTTGAAGCTGGTAAGGGGCATTCATTTACTGTTTGAAGCTGGTAAGGGGCATTCTTTTACTGTTTGGGGCTGGGAAAGGGGCATTCATTTACTGTTTGAAGCTAGGTAAGGGGCAATCATCTACTGTTTGAAGCTGGGTAAGGGGCATTCATTTACTGTTTGAAGCTGGTAAGGGGCATTCATTTACTGTTTGGGGCTGGGTAAGGGGCATTCATTTACTGTTGGAAGCTGGGTAAGAGGCATTAATTTACTGTTTGAAGCTGGTAATGGCCATTCATTTACTGTTTGGGGCTGGAAAAGGAGCATTCATTTACTGTTTGAAGCTAGGTAAGGGGCAATCATCTACTGTTTGAAGCTGGGTAAGGGGCATTCATTTACTGTTTGAAGCTGGGTAAGGGGCATTCATTTACTGTTTGAAGCTGGGTAAGGGGCATTCATTTACTGTTTGGGGCTGGGTAAGGGGCATTCATTTACTGTTTGAAGCTGGGTAAGGGGCATTCATTTACTGTTTGAAGCTGGGCAATGGGCATTCATTTACTGTTTGAAGCTGGGTAAGGGGCATTCATTTACTGTTTGAAGCTGGGTAAGGGCATTAATTTACTGTTTGAAGCTGGGTAAGGGGCATTCATTTACTGTTTGAAGCTGGTAAGGGGCATTCATTTACTGTTTGGGGCTGGGTAAGGGGCATTCATTTACTGTTGGAAGCTGGGTAAGAGGCATTAATTTACTGTTTGAAGCTGGTAAGGGGCATTCATTTACTGTTTGAAGCTGGTAAGGGGCATTCTTTTACTGTTTGGGGCTGGGAAAGGGACATTCATTTACTGTTTGAAGCTAGGTAAGGGGCAATCATCTACTGTTTGAAGCTGGGTAAGGGGCATTCATTTACTGTTTGAAGCTGGGTAAGGGGCATTCATTTACTGTTTGGGGCTGGGTAAGGGGCATGCATTTACTGTTGGAAGCTGGGTAAGAGGCATTAATTTACTGGTTGAAGCTGGTAAGGGGCATTCATTTACTGTTTGAAGCTGGGTAAGGGGCATTCATTTACTGTTTGAAGCTGGGTAAGGGCATTAATTTACTGTTTGAAGCTGGGTAAGGGGCATTCATTTACTGTTTGAAGCTGGTAAGGGGCATTCATTTACTGTTTGGGGCTGGGTAAGGGGCATTCATTTACTGTTGGAAGCTGGGTAAGAGGCATTAATTTACTGTTTGAAGCTGGTAAGGGGCATTCATTTACTGTTTGAAGCTGGTAAGGGGCATTCTTTTACTGTTTGGGGCTGGGAAAGGGACATTCATTTACTGTTTGAAGCTAGGTAAGGGGCAATCATCTACTGTTTGAAGCTGGGTAAGGGGCATTCATTTACTGTTTGAAGCTGGGTAAGGGGCATTCATTTACTGTTTGGGGCTGGGTAAGGGGCATGCATTTACTGTTGGAAGCTGGGTAAGAGGCATTAATTTACTGGTTGAAGCTGGTAAGGGGCATTCATTTACTGTTTGAAGCTGGTAAGGGGCATTCTTTTACTGTTTGGGGCTGGGTAAGGGGCATTCATTTACTGTTTGAAGCTAGGTAAGGGGCAATCATCTACTGTTTGAAGCTGGGTAAGGGGCATTCATTTACTGTTTGAAGCTGGGTAAGGGGCATTCATTTACTGTTTGAAGCAGGGTAAGGGACATTCATTTATTTTTTGAAGCTGGGCAATGGGCATTCATTTACTGTTTGAAGCTGGGTAAGGGGCATTCATTTACTGTTTGAAGCTGGGTAAGGGGCATTCATTTACTGTTTGGGGCTGGGTAAGGGGCATTCATTTACTGTTTGAAGCTGGGTAAGAGGCATTCATTTACTGTTTGGAGCTGGGTAAGGGGCATTCATTTACTGTTTGAAGCTGGTAAGGGGCATTCATTTACTGTTTGGGGCTGGGTAAGGGGCATTCATTTACTGTTGGAAGCTGGGTAAGAGGCATTAATTTACTGTTTGAAGCTGGTAAGGGGCATTCATTTACTGTTTGAAGCTGGTAAGGGGCATTCTTTTACAGTTTGGGGCTGGGAAAGGGGCATTCATTTACTGTTTGAAGCTAGGTAAGGGGCAATCATCTACTGTTTGAAGCTGGGTAAGGGGCATTCATTTACTGTTTGAAGCTGGTAAGGGGCATTCATTTACTGTTTGGGGCTGGGTAAGGGGCATTCATTTACTGTTGGAAGCTGGGTAAGAGGCATTAATTTACTGTTTGAAGCTGGTAATGGCCATTCATTTACTGTTTGGGGCTGGAAAAGGGGCATTCATTTACTGTTTGAAGCTGGGTAAGGGGCATTCATTTACTGTTTGGGGCTGGGTAAGGGGCATTCATTTACTGTTTGAAGCTGGGTAAGGGGCATTCATTTACTGTTTGAAGCTGGGCAATGGGCATTCATTTACTGTTTGAAGCTGGGTAAGGGGCATTAATTTACTGTTTGAAGCTGGGTAAGGGCATTAATTTACTGTTTGAAGCTGGGTAATGGGCATTCATTTACTGTTTGAAGCTGGTAAGGGGCATTCATTTACTGTTTGGGGCTGGGTAAGGGTCATTCATTTACTGTTGGAAGCTGGGTAAGAGGCATTAATTTACTGTTTGAAGCTGGTAAGGGGCATTCATTTACTGTTTGAAGCTGGTAAGGGGCATTCTTTTACTGTTTGGGGCTGGGAAAGGGGCATTAATTTACTGTTTGAAGCTAGGTAACGGGCAATCATCTACTGTTTGAAGCTGGGTAAGGGGCATTCATTTACTGTTTGAAGCTGGGTAAGGGGCATTCATTTACTGTTTGAAGCTGGGTAAGGGACATTCATTTATTGTTTGAAGCTGGGCAATGGGCATTCATTTACTGTTTTAAGCTGGGTAAGGGGCATTAATTTACTGTTTGAATCTGGGTAAGGGGCATTCATGTACTATTTTAAGCTGGGTAAGGGGCATTCATTTACTGTTTGAAGCTGGGTAAGGGGCATTCATTAACTGTTTGAAGCTGGTAAGGGGCATTCATTTACTGTTTGAAGCTGTGCAATGGGTATTCATTTACTGTTTGAAGCTGGGTAAGGGGCATTCATTTACTGTTTGGGGCTGGGTAAGGGGCATTCATTTACTGTTTGAAGCTGGGTAAGAGGCATTCATTTACTGTTTGGAGCTGGGTAAGGGGCATTCATGTACTGTTTGAAGCTCGGTAAGGGACATTCATTTACTTTTTGAAGCTGGGTAAGGGGCATTCATTTACTGTTTGGGGCTGGGTTAGGGGCATTCATTTACTGTTTGAAGCTGGGTAAGGGGCATTAATTTACTGTTTGAAGCTGGTAAGGGGCATTCATTTACTGTTTGAAGCTGGGTAAGGGGCATTCATTTACTGTTTGAAGCTGGGTAAGGGGCATTCATTTACTGTTTGAAGCTGGGTAAGGGGCATTCATTTACTGTTTGAAGCTGGGTAAGGGGCATTCATTTACTGTTTGAAGCTGGGTAAGGGGCATTCATTCACTGTTTGAAGCTGGGTAAGGGGCATTCATTTACTGTTTGAAGCTGGGTAAGGGGCATTCATTTACTGTTTGGGGCTGGGTTAGGGGCATTCATTTACTGTTTGAAGCTGGGTTAGGGGCATTAATTTACTGTTCGAAGCTGGGTAAGGGGCATTCATTTACTGTTTGAAGCTGGGTAAGGGGCATTCATTTACTGTTTGAAGCTGGGTAAGGGGCATTCATTTACTGTTTGAAGCTGGGTAAGGGGCATTAATTTACTGTTTGGGGCTGGGTAAGGGGCATTCATTTACTGTTTGAAGCTGGGTAAGGGGCATTCATTTACTTTTTGAAGCTGAGTAAGGGGCATTCATTTATTGTTTGAAGCTGGGTTAGGGGCATTCATTTACTGTTTGAAGCTGGGTAAGGGGCATTCATTTACTGTTTGAAGCTGGGTAAGGGGCATTCATTTACTGTTTGAAGCTGGGTAAGGGGCATTCATTTACTGTTTGAAGCTGGGTAAGGGGCATTCATTTACTGTTTGGGGCTGGGTAAGGGGCATTCATTTACTGTTTGAAGCTGGGTAAGGGGCATTAATTTACTGTTTGAAGCTGGGCAATGGGCATTCATTTACTGTTTGAAGCTGGGTAAGGGGCATTAATTTACTGTTTGAAGCTGGGTAAGGGCATTCATTTAATGTTTGAAGCTGGGTAAGGGGCATTCATTTACTGTTTGAAGCTGGTAAGGGGCATTCATTTACTGTTTGGGGCTGGGTAAGGGGCATGCATTTACTGTTGGAAGCTGGGTAAGAGGCATTAATTTACTGGTTGAAGCTGGTAAGGGGCATTCATTTACTGTTTGAAGCTGGTAAGGGGCATTCTTTTACTGTTTGGGGCTGGGTAAGGGGCATTCATTTACTGTTTGAAGCTAGGTAAGGGGCAATCATCTACTGTTTGAAGCTGGGTAAGGGGCATTCATTTACTGTTTGAAGCTGGGTAAGGGGCATTCATTTACTGTTTGAAGCAGGGTAAGGGACATTCATTTATTTTTTGAAGCTGGGCAATGGGCATTCATTTACTGTTTGAAGCTGGGTAAGGGGCATTCATTTACTGTTTGAAGCTGGGTAAGGGGCATTCATTTACTGTTTGGGGCTGGGTAAGGGGCATTCATTTACTGTTTGAAGCTGGGTAAGAGGCATTCATTTACTGTTTGGAGCTGGGTAAGGGGCATTCATTTACTGTTTGAAGCTGGTAAGGGGCATTCATTTACTGTTTGGGGCTGGGTAAGGGGCATTCATTTACTGTTGGAAGCTGGGTAAGAGGCATTAATTTACTGTTTGAAGCTGGTAAGGGGCATTCATTTACTGTTTGAAGCTGGTAAGGGGCATTCTTTTACTGTTTGGGGCTGGGAAAGGGGCATTCATTTACTGTTTGAAGCTAGGTAAGGGGCAATCATCTACTGTTTGAAGCTGGGTAAGGGGCATTCATTTACTGTTTGAAGCTGGTAAGGGGCATTCATTTACTGTTTGGGGCTGGGTAAGGGGCATTCATTTACTGTTGGAAGCTGGGTAAGAGGCATTAATTTACTGTTTGAAGCTGGTAATGGCCATTCATTTACTGTTTGGGGCTGGAAAAGGGGCATTCATTTACTGTTTGAAGCTAGGTAAGGGGCAATCATCTACTGTTTGAAGCTGGGTAAGGGGCATTCATTTACTGTTTGAAGCTGGGTAAGGGGCATTCATTTACTGTTTGAAGCTGGGTAAGGGACATTCATTTATTGTTTGAAGCTGGGCAATGGGCATTCATTTACTGTTTTAAGCTGGGTAAGGGGCATTAATTTACTGTTTGAATCTGGGTAAGGGGCATTCATGTACTATTTTAAGCTGTGTAAGGGGCATTCATTTACTGTTTGAAGCTGGGTAAGGGGCATTCATTAACTGTTTGAAGCTGGTAAGGGGCATTCATTTACTGTTTGTAGCTGTGCAATGGGTATTCATTTACTGTTTGAAGCTGGGTAAGGGGCATTCATTTACTGTTTGGGGCTGGGTAAGGGGCATTCATTTACTGTTTGAAGCTGGGTAAGAGTCATTCATTTACTGTTTGGAGCTGGGTAAGGGGCATTCATGTACTGTTTGAAGCTCGGTAAGGGACATTCATTTACTGTTTGAAGCTGGGTAAGGGGCATTCATTTACTGTTTGGGGCTGGGTTAGGGGCATTCATTTACTGTTTGAAGCTGGGTTAGGGGCATTAATTTACTGTTCGAAGCTGGGTAAGGGGCATTCATTTACTGTTTGAAGCTGGGTAAGGGGCATTCATTTACTGTTTGAAGCTGGGTAAGGGGCATTCATTTACTGTTTGAAGCTGGGTAAGGGGCATTCATTTACTGTTTGAAGCTGGGTAAGGGGCATTCATTTACTGTTTGAAGCTGGGTAAGGGGCATTCATTTACTTTTTGAAGCTGAGTAAGGGGCATTCATTTATTGTTTGAAGCTGGGTTAGGGGCATTAATTTACTGTTAGAAGCTGGGTAAGGGGCATTCATTTACTGTTTGAAGCTGGGTAAGGGGCATTCATTTACTGTTTGAAGCTGGGTAAGGGGCATTCATTTACTGTTTGAAGCTGGGTAAGGGGCATTCATTTACTGTTTGGGGCTGGGTAAGGGGCATTCATTTACTGTTTGAAGCTGGGTAAGGGGCATTCATTTACTGTTTGAAGCTGGGCAATGGGCATTCATTTACTGTTTGAAGCTGGGTAAGGGGCATTAATTTACTGTTTGAAGCTGGGTAAGGGCATTAATTTACTGTTTGAAGCTGGGTAATGGGCATTCATTTACTGTTTGAAGCTGGTAAGGGGCATTCATTTACTGTTTGGGGCTGGGTAAGGGGCATTCATTTACTGTTGGAAGCTGGGTAAGAGGCATTAATTTACTGTTTGAAGCTGGTAAGGGGCATTCATTTACTGTTTGAAGCTGGTAAGGGGCATTCTTTTACTGTTTGGGGCTGGGAAAGGGGCATTCATTTACTGTTTGAAGCTAGGTAAGGGGCAATCATCTACTGTTTGAAGCTGGGTAAGGGGCATTCATTTACTGTTTGAAGCTGGGTAAGGGGCATTCATTTACTGTTTGAAGCTGGGTAAGGGGCATTCATTTACTGTTTGAAGCTGGGTAAGGGGCATTCATTTACTGTTTGAAGCTGGTAAGGGGCATTCATTTACTGTTTGGGGCTGGGTAAGGGGCATTCATTTACTGTTGGAAGCTGGGTAAGAGGCATTAATTTACTGTTTGAAGCTGGTAAGGGGCATTCATTTACTGTTTGGGGCTGGGGAAGGGGCATTCATTTACTGTTTGAAGCTAGGTAAGGGGCAATCATCTACTGTTTGAAGCTGGGTAAGGGGCATTCATTTACTGTTTGAAGCTGGGTAAGGGGCATTCATTTACTGTTTGAGGCTAGGTAAGGGGCATTCATTTACTGTTTGAAGCTGGGTAAGGGGCATTCATTTACTGTTTGAAGCTGGGTAAGGGGCATTCATTTACTGTTTGAAGCTGGGTAAGGGGCATTCATTTACTGTTTGAAGCTGGGTAAGGGGCATTCATTTACTGTTTGAAGCTGGGTAAGGGGCATTCATTTACTGTTTGAAGCTGGGTAAGGGGCATTCATTTACTGTTTGAAGCTGGGTAAGGGGCATTCATTTACTGTTTGAAGCTGGGTAAGGGGCATTCATTTACTGTTTGAAGCTGGGTAAGGGGCATTCATTTACTGTTTGAAGCTGGGTAAGGGGCATTCATTTACTGTCTGAAGCTGGGTAAGGGGCATTCATTTACTGTTTGAAGCTGGGTAAGGGGCATTCATTTACTGTTTGAGGCTGGGTAAGGGGCATTCATTTACTGTTTGAAGCTGGGTAAGGGGCATTCATTTACTGTTTGGGGCTGGGTAAGGGGCATTCATTTACTGTTTGAAGCTGGGTAAGGGGCATTCATTTACTGTTTGAAGCTGGGTAAGGGGCATTCATTTACTGTTTGAAGCTGGGTAAGAGGCATTCATTTACTGTTTGAAGCTGGGTAAGGGGCATTCATTTACTGTTTGAAGCTGGGTAAGGGGCATTCATTTACTGTTTGGGGCTGGGTAAGGGGCATTCATTTACTGTTTGAAGCTGGGTAAGGGGCATTCATTTACTGTTTGAAGCTGGGTAAGGGGCATTCATTTACTGTTTGAAGCTGGGTAAGGGGCATTCATTTACTGTTTGAAGCTGGGTAAGGGGCATTCATTTACTGTTTGAAGCTGGGTAAGGGGCATTCATTTACTGTTTGAAGCTGGGTAAGGGGCATTCATTTACTGTTTGAGGCTGGGTAAGGGGCATTCATTTACTGTTTGAGGCTGGGTAAGGGGCATTCATTTACTGTTTGAAGCTGGGTAAGGGGCATTCATTTACTGTTTGAAGCTGGGTAAGGGGCATTCATTTACTGTTTGAAGCTGGGTAAGGGGCATTCATTTACTGTTTGAAGCTGGGTAAGGGGCATTCATTTACTGTTTGAAGCTGGGTAAGGGGCATTCATTTACTGTTTGAAGCTGGGTAAGGGGCATTCATTTACTGTTTGAAGCTGGGTAAGGGGCATTCATTTACTGTTTGAAGCTGGGTAAGGGGCATTCATTTACTGTTTGGGGCTGGGTAAGGGGCATTCATTTACTGTTTGAAGCTGGGTAAGGGGCATTCATTTACTGTTTGAAGCTGGGTAAGGGGCATTCATTTACTGTTTGAAGCTGGGTAAGGGGCATTCATTTACTGTTTGAAGCTGGGTAAGGGGCATTCATTTACTGTTTGAAGCTGGGTAAGGGGCATTCATTTACTGTTTGAAGCTGGGTAAGGGGCATTCATTTACTGTTTGAAGCTGGGTAAGGGGCATTCATTTACTGTTTGGGGCTGGGTAAGGGGCATTCATTTACTGTTGGAAGCTGGGTAAGGGGCATTAATTTACTGTTTGAAGCTGGGTAAGGGGCATTCATTTACTGTTTGAAGCTGGGTAAGGGGCATTCATTTTACTGTTTGGGAGCTGGGTAAAGGGGCATTCATTTACTGTTTGAAGCTGGGTAAGGGGCATTCATTTACTGTTTGAAGCTGGGTAAGGGGCATTCATTTACTGTTTGAAGCTGGGTAAGGGGCATTCATTTACTGTTTGAAGCTGGGTAAGGGGCATTCATTTACTGTTTGAAGCTGGGTAATGGGCATTCATTTACTGTTTGAAGCTGGTAAGGGGCATTCATTTACTGTTTGAAGCTGGGTAAGGGGCATTCATTTACTGTTTGGAGCTGGGTAAGGGGCATTCATTTACTGTTTGAAGCTGGGTAAGGGGCATTCATTTACTGTTTGAAGCTGGGTAAGGGGCATTCATTTACTGTTTGAAGCTGGGTAAGGGGCATTCATTTACTGTTTGAAGCTGGGTAAGGGGCATTCATTTACTGTTTGAAGCTGGGTAAGGGGCATTCATTTACTGTTTGAAGCTGGGTAAGGGGCATTCATTTACTGTTTGAGGCTGGGTAAGGGGCATTCATTTACTGTTTGAAGCTGGGTAAGGGGCATTCATTTACTGTTTGAAGCTGGGTAAGGGGCATTCATTTACTGTTTGAAGCTGGGTAAGGGGCATTCATTTACTGTTTGAAGCTGGGTAAGGGGCATTCATTTACTGTTTGAAGCTGGGTAAGGGGCATTCATTTACTGTTTGAAGCTGGGCAATGGGCATTCATTTACTGTTTGAAGCTGGGTAAGGGGCATTCATTTACTGTTTGAAGCTGGGTAAGGGGCATTCATTTACTGTTTGAAGCTGGGTAAGGGGCATTCATTTACTGTTTGAAGCTGGGTAAGGGGCATTCATTTACTGTTTGAAGGTGGGTAAGGGGCATTCATTTACTGTTTGAAGCTGGGTAAGGGGCATTCATTTTAATGTTTGGGGCTGGGTAAGGGGCATTAATTACTGTTTGGGGCTGGGTAAGGGGCATTCATTTACTGTTTGAAGCTGGGTAAGGGGCATTCATTTACTGTTTGAAGCTGGGTAAGGGGCATTCATTTACTGTTTGAAGCTGGGTAAGGGGCATTCATTTACTGTTTGAAGCTGGGTAAGGGGCATTCATTTACTGTTTGAAGCTGGGTAAGGGGCATTCATTTACTGTTTGGGGCTGGGTAAGGGGCATTCATTTACTGTTTGAAGCTGGGTAAGGGGCATTCATTTACTGTTTGAAGCTGGGCAATGGGCATTCATTTACTGTTTGAAGCTGGGTAAGGGGCATTCATTTACTGTTTGAAGCTGGGTAAGGGCATTAATTTACTGTTTGAAGCTGGGTAAGGGGCATTCATTTACTGTTTGAAGCTGGTAAGGGGCATTCATTTACTGTTTGGGGCTGGGTAAGGGGCATTCATTTACTGTTGGAAGCTGGGTAAGAGGCATTAATTTACTGTTTGAAGCTGGTAAGGGGCATTCATTTACTGTTTGAAGCTGGTAAGGGGCATTCTTTTACTGTTTGGGGCTGGGAAAGGGACATTCATTTACTGTTTGAAGCTAGGTAAGGGGCAATCATCTACTGTTTGAAGCTGGGTAAGGGGCATTCATTTACTGTTTGAAGCTGGGTAAGGGGCATTCATTTACTGTTTGGGGCTGGGTAAGGGGCATGCATTTACTGTTGGAAGCTGGGTAAGAGGCATTAATTTACTGGTTGAAGCTGGTAAGGGGCATTCATTTACTGTTTGAAGCTGGGTAAGGGGCATTCATTTACTGTTTGAAGCTGGGTAAGGGGCATTAATTTACTGTTTGAAGCTGGGTAAGGGGCATTCATTTACTGTTTGAAGCTGGTAAGGGGCATTCATTTACTGTTTGGGGCTGGGTAAGGGGCATTCATTTACTGTTGGAAGCTGGGTAAGAGGCATTAATTTACTGTTTGAAGCTGGTAAGGGGCATTCATTTACTGTTTGAAGCTGGTAAGGGGCATTCTTTTACTGTTTGG
This sequence comes from Coregonus clupeaformis, assembly GCF_020615455.1. Lineage (NCBI taxonomy): Eukaryota > Metazoa > Chordata > Actinopteri > Salmoniformes > Salmonidae > Coregonus > Coregonus clupeaformis. The sequence goes on from NC_059197.1 coordinate 33,797,307, forward strand.
GGCTGGGAAAGGGACATTCATTTACTGTTTGAAGCTAGGTAAGGGGCAATCATCTACTGTTTGAAGCTGGGTAAGGGGCATTCATTTACTGTTTGAAGCTGGGTAAGGGGCATTCATTTACTGTTTGGGGCTGGGTAAGGGGCATGCATTTACTGTTGGAAGCTGGGTAAGAGGCATTAATTTACTGGTTGAAGCTGGTAAGGGGCATTCATTTACTGTTTGAAGCTGGTAAGGGGCATTCTTTTACTGTTTGGGGCTGGGTAAGGGGCATTCATTTACTGTTTGAAGCTGGGTAAGGGGCATTCATTTACTGTTTGAAGCTGGGTAAGGGGCATTCATTTACTGTTTGAAGCTGGGTAAGGGGCATTCATTTACTGTTTGAAGCTGGGTAAGGGGCATTCATTTACTGTTTGAAGCTGGGCAATGGGCATTCATTTACTGTTTGAAGCTGGGTAAGGGGCATTCATTTACTGTTTGAAGCTGGGTAAGGGGCATTCATTTACTGTTTGGGGCTGGGTAAGGGGCATTCATTTACTGTTTGAAGCTGGGTAAGAGGCATTCATTTACTGTTTGGAGCTGGGTAAGGGGCATTCATTTACTGTTTGAAGCTGGTAAGGGGCATTCATTTACTGTTTGGGGCTGGGTAAGGGGCATTCATTTACTGTTGGAAGCTGGGTAAGAGGCATTAATTTACTGTTTGAAGCTGGTAAGGGGCATTCATTTACTGTTTGAAGCTGGTAAAGGGCATTCTTTTACAGTTTGGGGCTGGGAAAGGGGCATTCATTTACTGTTTGAAGCTAGGTAAGGGGCAATCATCTACTGTTTGAAGCTGGGTAAGGGGCATTCATTTACTGTTTGAAGCTGGTAAGGGGCATTCATTTACTGTTTGGGGCTGGGTAAGGGGCATTCATTTACTGTTGGAAGCTGGGTAAGAGGCATTAATTTACTGTTTGAAGCTGGTAATGGCCATTCATTTACTGTTTGGGGCTGGAAAGGGGCATTCATTTACTGTTTGAAGCTGGGTAAGGGGCATTCATTTACTGTTTGGGGCTGGGTAAGGGGCATTCATTTACTGTTTGAAGCTGGGTAAGGGGCATTCATTTACTGTTTGAAGCTGGGCAATGGGCATTCATTTACTGTTTGAAGCTGGGTAAGGGGCATTAATTTACTGTTTGAAGCTGGGTAAGGGCATTAATTTACTGTTTGAAGCTGGGTAATGGGCATTCATTTACTGTTTGAAGCTGGTAAGGGGCATTCATTTACTGTTTGGGGCTGGGTAAGGGGCATTCATTTACTGTTGGAAGCTGGGTAAGAGGCATTAATTTACTGTTTGAAGGTGGGTAAGGGGCATTCATTTACTGTTTGAAGCTGGGTAAGGGGCATTCATTTTAATGTTTGGGGCTGGGAAAGGGGCATTCATTTACTGTTTGAAGCTGGGTAAGGGGCATTCATTTACTGTTTGAAGCTGGGTAAGGGGCATTCATTTACTGTTTGAAGCTGGGTAAGGGGCATTCATTTACTGTTTGAAGCTGGGTAAGGGGCATTCATTTACTGTTTGGGGCTGGGTAAGGGGCATTCATTTACTGTTTGAAGCTGGGTAAGGGGCATTCATTTACTGTTTGAAGCTGGGCAATGGGCATTCATTTACTGTTTGAAGCTGGGTAAGGGGCATTCATTTACTGTTTGAAGCTGGGTAAGGGGCATTAATTTACTGTTTGAAGCTGGGTAAGGGGCATTCATTTACTGTTTGAAGCTGGGTAAGGGGCATTCATTTACTGTTTGGGGCTGGGTAAGGGGCATTCATTTACTGTTGGAAGCTGGGTAAGGGGCATTAATTTACTGTTTGAAGCTGGTAAGGGGCATTCATTTACTGTTTGAAGCTGGGTAAGGGGCATTCTTTTACTGTTTGGGGCTGGGAAAGGGGCATTCATTTACTGTTTGAAGCTGGGTAAGGGGCATTCATTTACTGTTTGAAGCTGGGTAAGGGGCATTCATTTACTGTTTGAAGCTGGGTAAGGGGCATTCATTTACTGTTTGGAGCTGGGTAAGGGGCATTCATTTACTGTTTGGAAGCTGGGTAAGGGCATTAATTTACTGGTTGAAGCTGGGTAAGGGGCATTCATTTACTGTTTGAAGCTGGGTAAGGGGCATTCATTTACTGTTTGAAGCTGGGTAAGGGGCATTAATTTACTGTTTGAAGCTGGGTAAGGGGCATTCATTTACTGTTTGAAGCTGGGTAAGGGGCATTCATTTACTGTTTGAAGCTGGGTAAGGGGCATTAATTTACTGTTTGAAGCTGGGTAAGGGGCATTCATTTACTGTTTGAAGCTGGTAAGGGGCATTCATTTACTGTTTGAGGCTGGGTAAGGGGCATTCATTTACTGTTTGAAGCTGGGTAAGGGGCAATCATCTACTGTTTGAAGCTGGGTAAGGGGCATTCATTTACTGTTTGAAGCTGGGTAAGGGGCATTCATTTACTGTTTGGGGCTGGGTAAGGGGCATGCATTTACTGTTGGAAGCTGGGTAAGAGGCATTAATTTACTGGTTGAAGCTGGTAAGGGGCATTCATTTACTGTTTGAAGCTGGTAAGGGGCATTCTTTTACTGTTTGGGGCTGGGTAAGGGGCATTCATTTACTGTTTGAAGCTAGGTAAGGGGCAATCATCTACTGTTTGAAGCTGGGTAAGGGGCATTCATTTACTGTTTGAAGCTGGGTAAGGGGCATTCATTTACTGTTTGAAGCTGGGCAATGGGCATTCATTTACTGTTTGAAGCTGGGTAAGGGGCATTCATTTACTGTTTGAAGCTGGGTAAGGGGCATTCATTTACTGTTTGGGGCTGGGTAAGGGGCATTCATTTACTGTTTGAAGCTGGGTAAGAGGCATTCATTTACTGTTTGAAGCTGGGTAAGGGGCATTCATTTACTGTTTGAAGCTGGTAAGGGGCATTCATTTACTGTTTGGGGCTGGGTAAGGGGTATTCATTTACTGTTGGAAGCTGGGTAAGAGGCATTAATTTACTGTTTGAAGCTGGTAAGGGCATTCATTTACTGTTTGAAGCTGGTAAGGGGCATTCTTTTACAGTTTGGGGCTGGGAAAGGGGCATTCATTTACTGTTTGAAGCTAGGTAAGGGGCAATCATCTACTGTTTGAAGCTGGGTAAGGGGCATTCATTTACTGTTTGAAGCTGGTAAGGGGCATTCATTTACTGTTTGGGGCTGGGTAAGGGGCATTCATTTACTGTTGGAAGCTGGGTAAGAGGCATTAATTTACTGTTTGAAGCTGGTAATGGGCATTCATTTACTGTTTGGGGCTGGAAAAGGGGCATTCATTTACTGTTTGAAGCTGGGTAAGGGGCATTCATCTACTGTTTGGGGCTGGGTAAGGGGCATTCATTTACTGTTTGAAGCTGGGTAAGGGGCATTCATTTACTGTTTGAAGCTGGGTAAGGGGCATTAATTTACTGTTTGAAGCTGGGTAATGGGCATTCATTTACTGTTTGAAGCTGGGTAAGGGGCATTCATTTACTGTTTGAAGCTGGGTAAGGGGCATTCATTTACTGTTTGAAGCTGGGTAAGGGGCATTCATTTACTGTTTGAAGCTGGGTAAGGGGCATTCATTTACTGTTTGAAGCTGGGTAAGGGGCATTCATTTACTGTTTGAAGCTGGGTAAGGGGCATTCATTTACTGTTTGAAGCTGGGTAAGGGGCATTCATTTACTGTTTGAAGCTGGGTAAGGGGCATTCATTTACTGTTTGAAGCTGGGTAAGGGGCATTCATTTACTGTTTGGGAGCTGGGTAAGGGGCATTCATTTACTGTTTGAAGCTGGGTAAGGGGCATTCATTTACTGTTTGAAGCTGGGTAAGGGGCATTCATTTACTGTTTGAAGCTGGGTAAGGGGCATTCATTTACTGTTTGAAGCTGGGTAAGGGGCATTAATTTACTGTTTGGGGCTGGGTAAGGGGCATTCATTTACTGTTTGAAGCTGGGTAAGGGGCATTCATTTACTGTTTGAAGCTGGGTAAGGGGCATTCATTTACTGTTTGAAGCTGGGTAAGGGGCATTCATTTACTGTTTGAAGCTGGGTAAGGGGCATTCATTTACTGTTTGAAGCTGGGTAAGGGGCATTCATTTACTGTTTGAAGCTGGGTAAGGGGCATTCATTTACTGTTTGAAGCTGGGTAAGGGGCATTCATTTACTGTTTGAAGCTGGGTAAGGGGCATTAATTTACTGTTTGAAGCTGGGTAAGGGGCATTCATTTACTGTTTGAAGCTGGGTAAGGGGCATTAATTTACTGTTTGAAGCTGGGTAAGGGGCATTCATTTACTGTTTGGGGCTGGGTAAGGGGCATTCATTTACTGTTTGAAGCTGGGTAAGGGGCATTCATTTACTGTTTGAAGCTGGGTAAGGGGCATTCATTTACTGTTTGAAGCTGGGTAAGGGGCATTCATTTACTGTTTGAAGCTGGGTAAGGGGCATTCATTTACTGTTTGAAGCTGGGTAAGGGGCATTCATTTACTGTTTGAAGCTGGGTAAGGGGCATTCATTTACTGTTTGAAGCTGGGTAAGGGGCATTCATTTACTGTTTGAAGCTGGGTAAGGGGCATTCATTTACTGTTTGAAGCTGGGTAAGGGGCATTCATTTACTGTTTGAAGCTGGGTAAGGGGCATTCATTTACTGTTTGAAGCTGGGTAAGGGGCATTCATTTACTGTTTGAAGCTGGGTAAGGGGCATTCATTTACTGTTTGAAGCTGGGTAAGGGGCATTCATTTACTGTTTGAAGCTGGGTAAGGGGCATTCATTTACTGTTTGAAGCTGGGTAAGGGGCATTCATTTACTGTTTGGGGCTGGGTAAGGGGCATTCATTTACTGTTTGAAGCTGGGTAAGGGGCATTCATTTACTGTTTGAAGCTGGGTAAGGGGCATTCATTTACTGTTTGAAGCTGGGTAAGGGGCATTCATTTACTGTTTGAAGCTGGGTAAGGGGCATTCATTTACTGTTTGAAGCTGGGTAAGGGGCATTCATTTACTGTTTGAAGCTGGGTAAGGGGCATTCATTTACTGTTTGAAGCTGGGTAAGGGGCATTCATTTACTGTTTGAAGCTGGGTAAGGGGCATTCATTTACTGTTTGAAGCTGGGTAAGGGGCATTCATTTACTGTTTGGGGCTGGGTAAGGGGCATTCATTTACTGTTTGAAGCTGGGTAAGGGGCATTCATTTACTGTTTGAAGCTGGGTAAGGGGCATTCATTTACTGTTTGAAGCTGGGTAAGGGGCATTCATTTACTGTTTGAAGCTGGGTAAGGGGCATTCATTTACTGTTTGAAGCTGGGTAAGGGGCATTCATTTACTGTTTGAAGCTGGGTAAGGGGCATTCATTTACTGTTTGAAGCTGGGTAAGGGGCATTCATTTACTGTTTGAAGCTGGGTAAGGGGCATTCATTTACTGTTTGAAGCTGGGTAAGGGGCATTCATTTACTGTTTGAAGCTGGGTAAGGGGCATTCATTTATTGTTTGAAGCTGGGTAAGGGGCATTCATTTACTGTTTGAAGCTGGGTAAGGGGCATTCATTTACTGTTTGAAGCTGGGTAAGGGGCATTCATTTACTGTTTGAAGCTGGGTAAGGGGCATTCATTTACTGTTTGAAGCTGGGTAAGGGGCATTCATTTACTGTTTGAAGCTGGGTAAGGGGCATTCATTTACTGTTTGAAGCTGGGTAAGGGGCATTCATTTACTGTTTGAAGCTGGGTAAGGGGCATTAATTTACTGTTTGAAGCTGGGTGGGCATTCATTTACTGTTTGAAGCTGGGTAAGGGGCATTCATTTACTGTTTGAAGCTGGTAAGGGGCATTCATTTACTGTTTGGGGCTGGGTAAGGGGCATTCATTTACTGTTGGAAGCTGGGTAAGGGGCATTAATTTACTGTTTGAAGCTGGTAAGGGGCATTGATTTACTGTTTGAAGCTGGTAAGGGGCATTCTTTACTGTTTGGGGCTGGGAAAGGGGCATTCATTTACTGTTTGAAGCTGGGTAAGGGGCAATCATTTACTGTTTGAAGCTGGGTAAGGGGCATTCATTTACTGTTTGAAGCTGGGTAAGGGGCATTCATTTACTGTTTGAAGCTGGGTAAGGGGCATTCATTTACTGTTTGAAGCTGGGTAAAGGGGCATTCATTTACTGTTTGAAGCTGGTAAGGGGCATTCATTTACTGTTTGGGGGCTGGGTAAGGGGCATTCATTTACTGTTGGAAGCTGGGTAAGGGGCATTAATTTACTGTTTGAAGCTGGTAAAGGGGCATTCATTTACTGTTTGGGGCTGGAAAAGGGGCATTCATTTACTGTTTGAAGCTAGGTAAGGGGCAATCATCTACTGTTTGAAGCTGGGTAAGGGGCATTCATTTACTGTTTGAAGCTGGGTAAGGGGCATTCATTTACTGTTTGAAGCTGGGTAAGGGACATTCATTTATTGTTTGAAGTTGGGCAATGGGCATTAATTTACTGTTTGAAGCTAGGTAAGGGGCATTCATTTACTGTTTGAAGCTGGGTAAGGGGCATTCATTTACTGTTTGAAGCTGGGTAAGGGGCATTCATTTACTGTTTGAAGCTGGGTAAGGGGCATTCATTTACTGTTTGAAGCTGGGTAAGGGGCATTCATTTACTGTTTGAAGGTGGGTAAGGGGCATTCATTTACTGTTTGAAGCTGGGTAAGGGGCATTCATTTACTGTTTGGGGCTGGGTAAGGGGCATTAATTACTGTTTGGGGCTGGGTAAGGGGCATTCATTTACTGTTTGAAGCTGGGTAAGAGGCATTCATTTACTGTTTGGAGCTGGGTAAGGGGCATTAATTTACTGTTTGAAGTGGTGTAAGGGATATTCATTTACTGTTTGAAGCTGGGTAAGGGGCATTCATTAACTGTTTGGGGCTGGGTAAGGGGCATTCATTTACTGTTTGGGGCTGGGTAAGGGGCATTCATTTACTGTTTGAAGCTGGTTAAGGGGCAATCATCTAATGTTTGAAGCTGGGTAAGGGGCATTCATTTACTCTTTGAGGCTGGGTAAGGGGCATTCATTTACTGTTTGGGACTGGGTAAGGGGCATTAATTTACTGTTTGAAGCTGGGTAAGGGGCATTCATTTACTGTTTGGGACTGGGTAAGGGGCATTAATTTACTGTTTGGGGCTGGGTAAGAGGCATTCATTTACTGTTTGGAGCTGGGTAAGGGGCATTAATTTACTGTTTGAAGTGGGGTAAGGGACATTAATTTACTGTTTGAAGCTGGGTAAGGGGCATTCATTTACTCTTTGAGGCTGGGTAAGGGGCATTCATTTACTGTTTGGGGCTGGGTAAGGGGCATTCATTTACTGTTTGAAGCTGGGCAATGGGCATTCATTTACTGTTTTAAGCTGGGTAAGGGGCATTAATTTACTGTTTGAATCTGGGTAAGGGGCATTCATTTACTATTTTAAGCTGGGTAAGGGGCATTCATTTACTGTTTGAAGCTCGGTAAGGGACATTCATTTACTGTTTGGGGCTGGGTAAGGGGCATTCATTTACTGTTTGGTGCTGGGTAAGGGGCATTCATTTACTGTTTGAAGCTGGGCAATGGGCATTCATTTACTGTTTGAAGCTGGGTTAGGGGCATTCATTCACTGTTTGAAGCTGGGTAAGGGGCATTCATTTACTGTTTGGGGCTGGGTAAGGGGCATTCATTTACTGTTTGGGGCTGGGTAAGGGGCATTAATTTACTGTTTGAAGCTGGGTAAGAGGCATTCATTTACTGTTTGGAGCTGGGTAAGGGGCATTCATTTACTGTTTGAAGCTGGGTAAGAGACATTCATTTACTGTTTAAAGCTGGGTAAGGGGCATTCATTAACTGTTTTGGGCTTGGTAAGGGGCATTCATTTACTGTTTGGGGCTGGGTAAGGGGCATTCATTTACTGTTTGAAGCTGGTAAGGGGCATTCATTTACTGTTTGGGGCTGGGTAAGGGGCAATAATTTACTGTTTGAAGCTGGTAAGGGGCATTCATTTACTGTTTGGAGCTGGGCAAGGGGCATTCATTTACTGTTTGGAGCTGGGCAATGGGCATTCATTTACTGTTTGGGGCTGGGTAAGGGGCATTCATTTACTGTTTGGGGCATTCTCACTCAGATTTCACACTTCTGTGACTTCAAGAAGTGAGTTTCAGGAGGGAATAAAGATTGGAGAAAAACAGGGGTTCGACCAGGGAGTGTTTCTATGGATGGTAGAGAAGGAAAAGGAGGGTAATTCAACAGGTACATATCACAGAGATACAGGGTTGAGTGATTCAGCAGGTGCATATCACAGAGAGACAAGGCTGAGTGATTCAGCAGGTGCATATCACAGAGAGACAGGGCTGAGTGATTCAGCAGGTGCATATCACAGAGAGACAGGGCTGAGTGATTCAGCAGGTGCATATCACAGAGAGACAGGGCTGAGTGATTCAGCAGGTGCATATCACAGAGAGACAGGGCTGAGTGATTCAGCAGGTGCATATCACAGAGAGACAGGGCTGAGTGATTCAGCAGGTGCATATCACAGAGAGACAGGGCTGAATGATTCAGCAGGTGCATATCACAGAGAGACAGGGCTGAGTGATTCAGCAGGTGCATATCACAGAGAGACAGGGCTGAGTGAGCCCTGAGAGGGGGGGCTGTGTCCAGCCTCTCTTTCACACGTGTCTCAGTGTGTGTGAGTGTGTGTGTGTTTAAAGCCTGCATTCCTGAGCTTGCCGAACCGTAGCCGGGTGATTAGCAGTAACTAGCTGATTGTTTAAGAGCTGAATTCCTCAGGCCTGCTTTTCTCTGCTCTTACACACAAAGGACTGACTGGTCAACCACAATTCACAAATACCAGACAACCATCTTATGTGGGATATTTCAATTATACTGTACCAAATATACAAGTGTGTGATGAGTTCTGGGGCTGTGTGGTATAGTCTGGGGCTGTGGTATAGTCTGGGGCTGTGTTATAGTCTGGGGCTGTGTGGTATAGTCTGGGGCTGTGGTATAGTCTGGGGCTATGGTATAGTCTGGGGCTGTGTTATAGTCTGGGGCTGTGTGGTATAGTCTGGGGCTGTGTGGTATAGTCTGGGGCTGTGTTATAGTCTGGGGCTGTGTGTTATAGTCTGGGGCTGTGTGGTATAGTCTGGGGCTGTGTGTTATAGTCTGGGGCTGTGTGTTATAGTCTGGGGCTGTGTGGTATAGTCTGGGGCTGTGTTATAGTCTGGGGCTGTGTGGTATAGTCTGGGGCTGTGTTATAGTCTGGGGCTGTGTGTTATAGTCTGGGGCTGTGGTATAGTCTGGGGCTGTGTGTTATAGTCTGGGGCTGTGTGTTATAGTCTGGGGCTGTGTGTTATAGTCTGGGGCTGTGTGTTATAGTCTGGGGCTGTGTTATAGTCTGGGGCTGTGTTATAGTCTGGGGCTGTGGTATAGTCTGGGGCTGTGTTACTGTCTGGGGCTGTGTGTTATATTCTGGGGCTGTGTGGTATAGTCTGGGGCTGTGTTATAGTCTGGGGCTGTGTGGTATAGTCTGGGGCTGTGTTATAGTCTGGGGCTGTGTGGTATAGTCTGGGGCTGTGTGTTATAGTCTGGGGCTGTGTGTTATAGTCTGGGGCTGTGTTATAGTCTGGGGCTGTGGTATAGTCTGGGGCTGTGGTATAGTCTGGGGCTGTGGTATAGTCTGGGGCTGTGTGGTATAGTCTGGGGTTGTGGTATAGTCTGGGGCTGTGGTATAGTCTGGGGCTGTGTTATAGTCTGGGGCTGTGTGGTATAGTCTGGGGCTGTGTTATAGTCTGGGGCTGTGTTATAGTCTGGGGCTGTGTGGTATAGTCTGGGGCTGTGTGGTATAGTCTGGGGCTGTGGTATAGTCTGGGGCTGTGTGGTATAGTCTGGGGCTGTGTGTTATAGTCTGGGGCTGTGTTATAGTCTGGGGCTGTGTGGTATAGTCTGGGGCTGTGTTATAGTCTGGGGCTGTGTTATAGTCTGGGGCTGTGTTATAGTATGGGGCTGTGTGTTATAGTCTGGGGCTGTGGTATAGTCTGGGGCTGTGGTATAGTCTGGGGCTGTGGTATAATCTGGGGCTGTGTGGTATTGTCTGGGGCTGTGTGTTATAGTCTGGGGCTGTGTGGTATAGTCTGGGGCTGTGTGTTATAGTCTGGGGCTGTGTTATAGTCTGGGGCTGTGTGGTATAGTCTGGGGCTGTGGTATAGTCTGGGGCTGTGTGTTATAGTCTGGGGCTGTGGTATAGTCTGGGGCTGTGGTATAGTCTGGGGCTGTGTGTTATAGTCTGGGGCTGTGGTATAGTCTGGGGCTGTGTTATAGTCTGGGGCTGTGTGGTATAGTCTGGGGCTGTGTGGTATAGTCTGGGGCTGTGGTATAGTCTGGGGCTGTGGTATAGTCTGGGGCTGTGTGTTATAGTCTGGGGCTGTGTGTTATAGTCTGGGGCTGTGTGGTATAGTCTGGGGCTGTGTGTTATAGTCTGGGGCTGTGTGGTATAGTCTGGGGCTGTGTGGTATAGTCTGGGGCTGTGTGGTATAGTCTGGGGCTGTGGTATAGTCTGGGGCTGTGTTATAGTCTGGGGCTGTGGTATAGTCTGGGGCTGTGTGGTATAGTCTGGGGCTGTGTGTTATAGTCTGGGGCTGTGTGGTATAGTCTGGGGCTGTGTGGTATAGTCTGGGGCTGTGTGGTATAGTCTGGGGCTGTGTTATAGTCTGGGGCTGTGTGGTATAGTCTGGGGCTGTGTGGTATAGTCTGGGGCTGTGTGGTATAGTCTGGGGCTGTGTGTTATAGTCTGGGGCTGTGTTATAGTCTGGGGCTGTGTGGTATAGTCTGGGGCTGTGTGTTATAGTCTGGGGCTGTGTGTTATAGTCTGGGGCTGTGTTATAGTCTGGGGCTGTGTGTTATAGTCTGGGGCTGTGTGTTATAGTCTGGGGCTGTGTTATAGTCTGTGGCTGTGTGTTATAGTCTGGGGCTGTGTTATAGTCTGGGGCTGTGTGTTATAGTCTGGGGCTGTGGTATAGTCTGGGGCTGTGTTATAGTCTGTGGCTGTGTTATAGTCTGGGGCTGTGTGTTATAGTCTGGGGCTGTGTTATAGTCTGGGGCTGTGTGTTATAGTCTGGGGCTGTGTGTTATAGTCTGGGGCTGTGTTATAGTCTGGGGCTGTGGTATAGTCTGGGGCTGTGTGTTATAGTCTGGGGCTGTGTGTTATAGTCTGGGGCTGTGTTATAGTCTGGGGCTGTGTGTTATAGTCTGGGGCTGTTTTATAGTCTGGGGCTGTGTTATAGTCTGGGGCTGTGTTATAGTCTGGGGCTGTGTTATAGTCTGGGGCTGTGTGTTATAGTCTGGGGCTGCGTGTTATAGTCTGGGGCTGTGTGGTATAGTCTGGGGCTGTGTGGTATAGTCTGGGGCTGTGGTATAGTCTGGGGCTGTGTGTTATAGTCTGGGGCTGTGTGGTATAGTCTGGGGCTGTGTGGTATAGTCTGGGGCTGTGGTATAGTCTGGGGCTGTGTGGTATAGTCTGGGGCTGTGTGGTATAGTCTGGGGCTGTGGTATAGTCTGGGGCTGTGTGTTATAGTCTGGGGCTGTGTGGTATAGTCTGGGGCTGTGTGGTATAGTCTGGGGCTGTATGTTATAGTCTGGGGCTGTGTGGTATAGTCTGGGGCTGTGTGGTATAGTCTGGGGCTGTGTGTTATAGTCTGGGGCTGTGTGTTATAGTCTGGGGCTGTGGTATAGTCTGGGGCTGTGTGTTATAGTCTGGGGCTGTGGTATAGTCTGGGGCTGTGTTATAGTCTGGGGCTGTGGTATAGTCTGGGGCTGTGGTATAGTCTGGGGCTGTGTTATAGTCTGGGGCTGTGTGTTATAGTCTGGGGCTGTGTTATAGTCTGGGGCTGTGTTATAGTCTGGGGCTGTGTTATAGTCTGGGGCTGTGTGGTATAGTCTGGGGCTGTGTTATAGTCTGGGGCTGTGTTATAGTCTGGGCCTGTGTTATAGTCTGGGGCTGTGTTATAGTCTGGGGCTGTGTTATAGTCTGGGGCTGTGTGGTATAGTCTGGGGCTGTGTTATAGTCTGGGGCTGTGGTATAGTCTGGGGCTGTGTTATAGTCTGGGGCTGTGTTATAGTCTGGGGCTGTGTGGTATAGTCTGGGGCTGTGTGTTATAGTCTGGGGCTGTGTGTTATAGTCTGGGGCTGTGTGTTATAGTCTGGGGCTGTGTTATAGTCTGGGGCTGTGTTATAGTCTGGGGCTGTGGTATAGTCTGGGGCTGTGTTACTGTCTGGGGCTGTGTGTTATATTCTGGGGCTGTGTGGTATAGTCTGGGGCTGTGTTATAGTCTGGGGCTGTGTGGTATAGTCTGGGGCTGTGTTATAGTCTGGGGCTGTGTGGTATAGTCTGGGGCTGTGTGTTATAGTCTGGGGCTGTGTGTTATAGTCTGGGGCTGTGTTATAGTCTGGGGCTGTGTGTTATAGTCTGGGGCTGTGTTATAGTCTTGGGCTGTGTTATAGTCTGGGGCTGTGTGTTATAGTCTGGGGCTGTGGTATAGTCTGGGGCTGTGTTATAGTCTGGGGCTGTGGTATAGTCTGGGGCTGTGTGGTATAGTCTGGGGCTGTGGTATAGTCTGGGGCTGTGGTATAGTCTGGGGCTGTGTTATAGTCTGGGGCTGTGTTATAGTCTGGGGCTGTGTTATAGTCTGGGGCTGTGTTATAGTCTGGGGCTGTGTGGTATAGTCTGGGGCTGTGTGGTATAGTCTGGGGCTGTGTGTTATAGTCTGGGGCTGTGTGTTATAGTCTGGGGCTGTGTTATAGTCTGGGGCTGTGTGTTATAGTCTGGGGCTGTGTGTTATAGTCTGTGGCTGTGTTATAGTCTGGGGCTGTGTGTTATAGTCTGGGGCTGTGTTATAGTCTGGGGCTGTGTGTTATAGTCTGGGGCTGTGTTATAGTCTGGAGCTGTGTGTTATAGTCTGGGGCTGTGTTATAGTCTGGGGCTGTGTGTTATAGTCTGGGGCTGTGGTATAGTCTGGGGCTTTGTTATAGTCTGGGGCTGTGTGTTATAGTCTGGGGCTGTGTTATAGTCTGGGGCTGTGTGTTATAGTCTGGGGCTGTGTGTTATAGTCTGGGGCTGTGTGGTATAGTCTGGGGCTGTGTGGTATAGTCTGGGGCTGTGTGGTATAGTCTGGGGCTGTGTTATAGTCTGGGGCTGTGTTATAGTCTGGGGCTGTGTGGTATAGTCTGGGGCTGTGTGTTATGGTCTGGGGCTGTGTGTTATTCTGGGATTTACGTCCCAAACTAAAGCAGAGTTAGGAGATCAGAGGCAGAAGTTGCTGTCAGAACTGTCAGAACTATTTCAGTCACACTGCTCACATTGTGTGTGTGTGTGTGTGTGTGTGTGTGTGTGTGTGTGTGTGTGTGTGTGTGTGTGTGTGTGTGTGTGTGTGTGGACCTAGTGCAGACAGAGGGCATTCAGGTGGAATATTGGAAGCTCAGTGTGTGAGGGGTCTGCAGGTTACACCAGGAATTCAGGACACTGAAATACTATCTAGCTCTCTCTCTCTGTCTCTCTCTGTCTCTCTCTGTCTCTCTCTGTCTCTGTCTCTCTCTCTCTGTCTCTCTCTGTCTCTGTCTCTGTCTCTGTCTCTGTCTCTGTCTCTCTCTCTCTCTCTCTCTCTCTCTCTCTCAATTCAATTAAATTCAATTCAATTTAAGGGCTTTATTGGCATGGGAAACGTGTGTTAACATTGCCAAAGCAAGTGAAGTAGATAGTAAACAAAAGTGAAACAAACAATACATATTAACAGTAATTATTACACTCAGAAGTTTCAAAAGAATAAAGACATTTCAAATGTCATATTATGTATATACAGTGGGGGAAAAAAGTATTTAGTCAGCCACCAATTGTGCAAGTTCTCCCACTTAAAAAGATGAGAGAGGCCTGTAATTTTCATCATAGGTACACGTCAACTATGACAGACAAATTGAGATTTTTTTTCTCCAGAAAATCACATTGTAGGATTTTTAATGAATTTATTTGCAAATTATGGTGGAAAATAAGTATTTGGTCACCTACAAACACGCAAGATTTCTGGCTCTCACAGACCTGTAACTTCTTATTTAAGAGGCTCCTCTGTCCTCCACTCGTTACCTGTATTAATGGCACCTGTTTGAACTTGTTATCAGTATAAAAGACACCTGTCCACAACCTCAAACAGTCACACTCCAAACTCCACTATGGCCAAGACCAAAGAGCTGTCAAAGGACACCAGAAACAAAATTGTAGACCTGCACCAGGCTGGGAAGACTGAATCTGCAATAGGTAAGCAGCTTGGTTTGAAGAAATCAACTGTGGGAGCAATTATTAGGAAATGGAAGACATACAAGACCACTGATAATCTCCCTCGATCTGGGGCTCCACGCAAGATCTCACCCCGTGGGGTCAAAATGATCACAAGAACGGTGAGCAAAAATCCCAGAACCACACGGGGGACCTAGTGAATGACCTGCAGAGAGCTGGGACCAAAGTAACAAAGCCTACCATCAGTAACACACTACGCCACCAGGGACTCAAATCCTGCAGTGCCAGACGTGTCCCCCTGCTTAAGCCAGTACATGTCCAGGCCCATCTGAAGTTTGCTAGAGTGCATTTGGATGATCCAGAAGAGGATTGGGAGAATGTCATATGGTCAGATGAAACCAAAATAGAACTTTTTGGTAAAAACTCAACTCGTCGTGTTTGGAGGACAAAGAATGCTGAGTTGCATCCAAAGAACACCATACCTACTGTGAAGCATTGGGGGTGGAAACATCATGCTTTGGGGCTGTTTTTCTGCAAAGGGACCAGGACGACTGATCCGTGTAAAGGAAAGAATGAATGGGGCCATGTATCGTGAGATTTTGAGTGAAAACCTCCTTCCATCAGCAAGGGCATTGAAGATGAAACGTGGCTGGGTCTTTCAGCATGACAATGATCCCAAACACACCGCCCGGGCAACGAAGGAGTGGCTTCGTAAGAAGCATTTCAAGGTCCTGGATTGGCCTAGCCAGTCTCCAGATCTCAACCCCATAGAAAATCTTTGGAGGGAGTTGAAAGTCTGTGTTGCCCAGCGACAGCCCCCAAAACATCACTGCTCTAGAGGAGATCTGCATGGAGGAATGGGCCAAAATACCAGCAACAGTGTGTGAAAACCTTGTGAAGACTTACAGAAAACGTTTGACCTGTGTCATTGCCAACAAAGGGTATATAACAAAGTATTGAGAAACTTTTGTTATTGACCAAATACTTATTTTCCACCATAATTTGCAAATAAATTCATAAAAAATCCTACAATGTGATTTTCTGGAATTTTTTTCCTCATTTTGTCTGTCATAGTTGACGTGTACCTATGATGAAAATTACAGGCCTCTCTCATCTTTTTAAGTGGGAGAACTTGCACAATTGGTGGCTGACTAAATACTTTTTTCCCCCACTGTATAGGCGTACCTACCATAGGAGTCCCCTCGAAGCCTACCATTGACTATGTACAATCCCAGCGTGCGACAGAGCTGCAGGAGTTGTGACCTGTTTTTGTTGGTTATGTTGTCGTGGTTGTGCCTAGAGGGGCATATGGGGGAGGGAAAGCTGTCACCTCTAGGTAGGTGTTTGTCCCCCTGTGTGCTGAGGGTGTCAGGTTCTTGTCCAGTTCTGGCATTTAGGTCGCCACAGACTAGTACATGTCTCTGGGCCTGGAAATGATTGATTTCCTCCCCTCTCTATCTCTCGCTTTACCCTCCCCACACACCTAGTCTCCTCACAGGTGATAAATTACACTTTGATTAATGGTACTCTCATGGTGTCAGTGTCACAGTGAAATATCTATGTATCCAGCCCCATCCTTACCGCCAGGGGAGATAAAGCCAACACCTCCCTCAGTATTGATGGCTGTTTGGTTGTTTGGATTCAGAAGTGGCATAGGCCAATGAGCATTCCCGCCTCCGTATCCTGGCGCTGTGTTGCCATGGAACCTGTGGGCAGGAATTGGGTTTGATGGTGAACTGTAGTCTCCTCCCCCTTTACTATTCACTGTATTGTTTTCTTGGTGACTATGGTCCCAGCTGCCTTGAGATCATTGACAAGATACTCCTGTGTAGTTCTGGGCTGATTCCTCACCGTTCTCATGATCATTGCAACTCCACGAGGTGAGATCTTGCATGGAGCCCCAGGCCGAGACAGATTGACAGTTATTTTGTGTTTCTTCCATTGGCGAATAATCGCACCAACTGTTGTCACCTTCTCATCAAGCTGCTTGGCGATGGTCTTGTAGCCCATTCCAGCCTTGTGTAGGTCTACAATCTTGTCCCTGACATCCTTGGAGAGCTCTTTGGTCTTGGCCATGGTGGAGAATTTGGAATCTGATTGATTGATTGCTTCTGTGGACAGGTGTCTTTTATACAGGTAACAAACTGAGATTAGGAGCACTCCCTTTAAGAGTGTGCTCCTAATCTCAGCTCGTTACCTGTATAAAAGACACCTGGGAGCCAGAAATCTTTCTGATTGAGAGGGGGTCAAATACTTATTTCCCTCATTTAAAATGCAAATCAATTTATAACATTTTTGACATGCGTTTTTCTGGATTTTGTTGTTGTTATTCTGTCTCTCACTGTTCAAATAAACCTACCATTAAAATTATAGACTGATAATTTCTTTGTCAGTGGGCAAACGTACAAAATCAGCAGGGGATCAAATACTTTTTTCCCTCACTGTAACTCGGTTAAATTAATCATGTAGCAATAAACTCATTAGGAATTTGGGGCAACACGGAATAAGTTGTTTAACGAGTTACCATCTCCCGAATTACACTCTTATAATATATATATATGTAATATATCAATAACAGTCCCTTATTAAATAATGACCTCTTATCAGTCTCATTCTGAACGTCGCATAATCCTTGAACCTGCAAGAACCCTAACCTTATTGATGAATCAGCAATACACAAATTGGCTTAATTATTTATTTACTAACTAACTAAATAATAACACAATACAAACACACACACACACACACATAGGTTATTGATTACTAACGTAATACAATGAAAACAGGTCCCTAGTGGACTGGACTAACAATAGCATGAATGCTTGGGTAGAAGGAGGGTCAGAGTGGAAGGGAGAGACAGAGATTCAAACTACCGTGGTTACTTTGGAAACTACGCTCATGGAAATCATAAGATTTACGCACCTTAATAACGCTCATTCGGATTAGAAATGCAACATGTATTTACGTGTAGCTGTCCTTGATAGTTGAGTTGATGATGTAAGACACTGGTTTGCCCACCAGAGATCCCAATGTCCTTGGTAGAGTTTCAGCTTCACGCTTCTTGGTCTTGAAGAAATTCAGCCATTTGCAACATTTGGCTTATACCGTAGTATGCTTGGTCTTCCTTTGGTAATGGAGTTGTAGTTTAAAACCATTTTGTAACGTTTAGCTCACCCTTCACGTCTGCTGGTCTTGTAGAGTGTCAACCATTTTAAGCCGTGGGCTTCCTGGTCTGGTAGAAATTCAACCATTTGCAACGTTTAGCTCACGCTTCACGTCTGCTGGTCTAATGTTAAAATGTTTTTCAAGGCTTTTTATGCACTCTGCGTAAAAGGGGCGTTCCATCATGTTTGTGCTTATCTGGGCGTGGCCACTGAAATCACATTGTTATCTTCACAAAAGTATTATTATACTTAATCATTTGTTTTATACAACAATTAGATGCAAACCTCATAAATGGGAAGTGTACCTCCCCCAGAAATACAGTTATATTATTCCACCATCTTTAATGACATCACAACATAGTAACGAATTTGACATGATTGTTCTTTATGTCCCCACCAACCATTTCCCACATTATTTTAAGTAGGAAAGTTGTTTCATTATCCACTTTTGGATGTTGGAGTCTTGGCGGGAAGACTTCCTTTGTTAACAAAGGGGTCCTTTCTCCCAATGCTTCATGGCAAGGAAGAGAAAGTCTGCACGGTATTTACGACGGTTCATAAAACTGGCCCCCAGGAAAGGGGGTGTTCAAACATTTTACATTTTAGTCATTTAGCAGACGCTCTTATCCAGAGCGACTTACAGTTAGTGAATACATATTTTTTTTATACTGACCCCCCGTGGGAATCGAACCCACAACCCTGGCATTGCAAACGCAATGCTCTATCAACTGAGCTACATCCCTGCCGGCCATTCCCTCCCCTACCCTGGACGACGCTGGGCCAATTGTGCGCCACCCATGAGTCTCCCGGTCGCGGCCGGCTGCGACAGAGCCTGGATTCGAACCTGGATCTCTAGTGGCACAGTTAGCACTGCGATGCAGTGCCTTAGACCACTGCGCCACTCAGGAGTAGCTGGCATGTTTGATCCTCAACCCATGAGGGCAAGTCATGACAACTATAACACACAGCCCCAGACTATAACACACAGCTCCACACTCAGACAACTACACAATCACAAACGCACTTTTATATACAACTAGCTCTCACAGTCTCACGTGAGAATTAGACGTTCATCCATGTTTCTTAAACTTAACATTTCAAAGTTGTTGCAAAAGTGTTTAAGGTTAAGTTTAAACATCAACTCCGAAATCTTAAGGTTAGGCATTAACTCTGAATGGTTAAGGTAAGGTTTGGGATAGGCTTAAAACAAAAATCTAAAAAACAACTTTATATCGCTGGTAGATGCTTATGCCTACCCACCATCTCCATCCACAACTTCATTAGTGAGCTCCTTGTCTGGTTAGTCTTCATTAGTGAGCTCCTTGTCTGGTTAGTCTTCATTAGTGAGCTCCTTGTCTGGTTAGTCTTCATTAGTGAGCTCCTTGTCTGGTTAGTCTTCATTAGTGAGCTCCTTGTCTGGTTAGTCTTCATTAGTGAGCTCCTTAATATAATAATATAATATGCCATTTAGCAGACGCTTTTATCCAAAGCGACTTACAGTCATGCGTGCATACACTTTTTGTGTATGGGTGGTCCCGGGGATCGAACCCACTACCTTGGCGTTACAAGCACCGTGCTCTACCAGCTGAGCTACAGAGGACCACATCCATGTCTGGTTAGTGTTCATTAGTGAGCTGGATGTCTGGTTAGTCTCCATTCGTGAGCTCCATGTCTGGTTAGTCTCCATTCGTGAGCTCCATGTCTGGTTAGTCTCCATTGGTGAGTTTGAGTCTGATGGCTGAACTCCTCTGAGTCTCAGGATGAGCTCCTTTGATCTGAGAGCAGCCTGATATTACAGTGACTCACTCTAATAGGACTGTGTGTGCTGTGTGTGTGTGTGTGTGTGTGTGTGTGTGTGTGTGTGTGTGTGTGTGTGTGTGTGTGTGTAACTCATATCGCCAGAGAGAGGACTGTGCTGTTGGTTTTAGTAAGACTCTTGGACATGCAGACAATAAGCCTTGTCTGCACTGCCACCTGCTGGAAGTACAGAAGTATGACACTTTTCTAGCCATAAATATGAGTTTAGCGTTAATCCCTTTCAACAATACCATACTGTAGCTCATCATTTTAGAGAGAGTGTTGGAGTAAGGTATAGTTGTTTGGGTATGTATCATTGTTTGTCTTACGGTGATAGAAGATTGAAGCGCTAACTCAGTGGTCACCAAACCTGGTTCTGGTCAACTTCAGACCATAGGGCTTGTGTTTCTGCCCAGCATTAACACAACTGATTTAAAACATCTGGATAAAATGTAGTGACTCAATACTTTTGCCCATTTCTAGCCCTTCCACATGTTCCCAAACCATCCCCTTGGGGGCGCTAGTGGATGTTCAATTAGGACCGTGGGACACCACTGTCTACATGCATAGACACATACACTCTCTCCTTGAGCTCAGAAATGAGTGTTTATGGAAGCAATCTGTTGTCCTCCGTTCCCCTAATCTGTTCTGTTCTATTCTATTCACACAGTACATGTTTCAGTATGAATATATGCCAAAGTTAGCTTGATTGGATAAATGTGTCTTCTAAATAACCCTGTTTATTTATTTTAAATTTTTTAGGGGGTAGATCAGCTTTAATATTTCAGATAGATTGTAACTTCCATCAATGTAATTGTCTGCATCACATCCTATCCCCCATATGGTTTTTTCTCTCGCAAATATATATATATATATATATATATATATATATTATATATATACACATACATATATATACATACATCCATACACACACACATATCCTTTTTTAAATTATATTTCCCTTCATTACTTTCCAACCCCACTACCCCTTCCCCAATTGGAGTAAACTAGTGAACAACAACGCTTAGGCCTCTACTTCCAGCCCATACATAATACAGTGGTCTAAGGCGCTGCATCGCAGTGCTAGCTGTGCCACTAGAGATCCTGGTTCGAATCCAGGCTCTGTCGTAGCCGGCCGCGACTGGGAGACCCATGGGGCGGCGCACAATTGACCCAGCGTTGTCCAGGGTAGGGGAGGGAATGGCCGGCAGGGATGTAGCTCAGTTGGTAGAGCATGGCATTTGCAACGCCAGGGTTGTGGGTTCAATTCCCACGGGGGGCCAGTATGAAAAATAAAAAAAGAATGTATGCACTCACTAACTGTAAGTCGCTCTGGACTAAAATGTAAATATACATTTTATGGACACAGTCAAATTCTACAATAATTATATTTTGTTTGTTTTTACTCCTGAACTTCCTCCGATCATTTTCATGATGTCCATCTGGTTTGCTTCTATATGCCATATTTTTCTAACTGTGCTCTTTCACAAAAGCTCTCAACCTATAACCTATATACTTATTATGGACACAGTATGCTTTACATTAGTTATCTTGTTGTTATTAGTTGTTGTTATTAGTCCCATCCTTCAGCTCCATTCAACACCTCCCATCTATATCTTAACACCATCCATATAGGATTTCTATTTGCCATATATATTTCAACTGTACTGTGATGTTTTACAAAAGTTCTGAACCTTTCTATTCTCATTGTTTCTACAGATCGTAAATTGAAAATAAACATTTTTGCTAAAAGTATTATTATATTATTGATCGATTGACTATGACTTTTCAGATCACTCAGTAGTGCTATCTGCAGGGTCAGCTCCATGCAAATATTGCAATCCTTTAGCCATTCCTGGACATGTGTCCAAAAACAAGCTACAAATGGACAGTACCAAAACAAATGATCTAATGATTATGTCTCTTCGCAGCAAAATCTGCAGAGCTGGGAAGATTGTATCCCCCATATAAATAACATTCTATTGGTAGCAAGAATTTTATATAATAATTTAAATTGCAAAATTCTAAGTTTTGAATCCTCCGTCGTTTTGCGTATCAATTCATGAACACTATGCCATAATAAATAACCATGTTACAGAATATTACACATCACACAGTGTGCCTTGCAGAGTTGAATTCTTCAGCAACATGTTCTGACTCTGAAATGCTCACATTTGTCTGCCCCCCCCCTCTCACTCTCTCTATCTCTGTCTGTCTGCCCCCCCTGTCTCTCTCTCTCTCTCTCTCTCTCTCTCTCTCTCTCTCTCTCTCTCTCTACTCTCTCTATCTCTGTCTGTCTGCCCCCCCTGTCTCTCTCTCTCTCTCTCTCTCTCTCTTTCTACCTCTCTCTCTCTCCCTCTCTCCCTCTCTCTCCCCCTCCCTCTCTCTCTCTCTCTCTCTCTCTCTCTCTCTCTCTCTCTCTCTCTCTCTCTCTCTCTCTCTCTCTCGCTCTCCCCATCTTTCTCTCCCTATCTCTCTCTCTCCCCCCCTCTCTCTCCCTCTCTCTCTCTCCCTCTCCCCCTCTCTCTCTCTCTCTCACTCTCTCTACCTCTGTCTGTCTGCCTCTCTCTCTCAATTCAAATTAATTCAATTCAATTCAAAGGGCTTTATTGGGAAACATATGTTTACATTGCCAAAGCAAAGGGAATAGAACAAAAGGGAAATAAACAAGGGAA
The DNA here is from genome assembly GCF_020615455.1 of Coregonus clupeaformis. NCBI lineage: Eukaryota > Metazoa > Chordata > Actinopteri > Salmoniformes > Salmonidae > Coregonus > Coregonus clupeaformis. The sequence goes on from NC_059197.1 coordinate 33,819,247, forward strand.
ACATTAGTAAACACTCACAAAAGTTTTAAAAGAATAAAGACATTTCAAATGTTATATTATTGGCTATGTACCGTGTTGTAACAATGTGCAAGTAGTTGAAGTATGAAAGGGAAAATATATAAACAGATACATATAGGTTGTATTTACAATGTAGTTTGTGCTGCTGTGATTGCACACTGCGGTATGGGAGATATGGGAGTTTGAATCAATGTTTGATTTGTTTTAAAATTCTTTGTGGGTCTGTGTAATCTGAGGGAAATATGTGTCTCTAATATGGTCATACATTTGGCAGGAGGTTAGGAAGTGTAGCTCAGTTTCCACCTCATTTTGTGGGCAGTGTGCACATAGCCTGTCTTCTCTTGAGAGCCAGGTCTGCCTACGGTGGCCTTTCTCAATAGCAAGGCTATGCTCACTGAGTCTGTACATAGTCAAGGAATTTCTTAATTTGGGGTCAGTCTCAGTGGTCAGGTATTTTGTCACTGTGTACTCTCTGTTTAGCGCCAGATAGCATTCAAATTTGCTCTGTTTTTTGGTTGATTCTTTCCAGTGTGTCAAATAGTATCTTTTTGCTTTCTCATAATTTGGTTGGGTCTAAATGTGTTTCTGTCCTTGGGCTCTGTGGGAGCCCCAGAACCAGCTGGCTGAGGAGATTCTTATCTAGGTTCATCTCTCTGTAGGTGAGGCTTTGTGGTGGAATGTGTTGGCATTGCTTTCTTTTAGGTGGTTGTAGAATTTAACAGCTCTTTTCTGGATTTTGCTAAGTAGCGGCTATAGTCCTAATTCTGCTCTGCATGCATTGTTTGGGGGGTTTGCGTTGTACACAAAGTATATTTTTTCAGAACTCTCTCTCTCTTCTCCCTGTCTCTCCCTCCTACAGAACTACAGTCGTCCCCCAGTGATGGCTCTAGCAGTGCCGGTGGCAGTGAGGTATCTACAGAGAGGCAACAGAGAGCTCAGTAGAAACATGTCCAGTTATCTCTCTCTGGCTGCCATGGCTAAGCCTGAACTACTGGCAGAACACACAGAGGCTATCACCTGCAGCGTTCTGGGAGGTAGGTCATACACACACACACACACACACACACACACACACACACACACACACACACACACACACACACACACACACACACACACACACACACACACACAGAGGGTACAAAACATTAGGAACACCTTCCTAATATTGAGTTGCAGCCCCTTTTGCCCTCAGAACCACCTCAATTCGTCAGGGCATGGACTCTACAAGGTGTTGAAAGCATTCCACAAGGATGCTGGCCCATGTTGACTCCAATGCTTCCCACAGTTGTGTCAAGTTGGCTGTATGTCCTTTGGGTGATGGACCATTCTTGATACAAACGGGAAACTGTTTAAATTAAATTAAATTGTATTTGTCACATGCGCCGAATACAACAGGTGTAGACCTTACAGTGAAATGCTTACTTACAAGCCCTTAACCAACAATGCAGTTCAAGAAATAGAGTTAAGAAAATATTTGCTAAATAAACTTAAGTAAAAAATACAATAAAAAGTAACACAATAAGATTACATATACAGGGGCTACCGGTACCGAGTCAATGTGCAGGGGTACAGGTTAGTCGAGGTAATTTGTACATGTAGGTAGGGGTAAAGATGCATAGATAATAAACAGCGAGTAGCAGCAGTGTAAAAACAAAGTGGTGGTGGGGGGGGGGGGTCAATGTAAATAGTCCGCGTGGCCATTTGATTAATTGTGTCCAGCGGTCTTATGGCTTGGGGGTAGAAGCTGTTAAGGAACCTTTTGGACCCAGACTTGGCGCTCCGGTACCGCTTGCCGTGTGGTAGCAGAGAGAACAGTCTATGACTTGGGTGACTGGAGTCTTTGGCAATTTTTTGGGCCTTCCTCTGACACCGCCTAGTACATACAGTGGGGAAAAAAAGTATTTAGTCAGCCACCAATTGTGCAAGTTCTCCCACTTAAAAAGATGAGAGAGGCCTGTAATTTTCATCATAGGTACACGTCAACTATGACAGACAAAATGAGGAAAAAAAAATCCAGAAAATCACATTGTAGGATTTTAGTGAATTTATTTGCAAATGATGGTGGAAAATAAGTATTTGGTCAATAACAAAAGTTTCTCAATACTTTGTTATATACCCTTTGTTGGCAATGACACAGGTCAAACATTTTCTGTAAGTCTTCACAAGGTTTTCACACACTGTTGCTGGTATTTTGGCCCATTCCTCCATGCAGATCTCCTCTAGAGCAGTGATGTTTTGGGGCTGTCGCTGGGCAACACAGACTTTCAACTCCCTCCAAAGATTTTCTATGGGGTTGAGATCTGGAGACTGGCTAGGCCACTCCAGGACCTTGAAATGCTTCTTACGAAGCCACTCCTTCGTTTCCCGGGCGGTGTGTTTGGGATCATTGTCATGCTGAAAGACCCAGCCACGTTTCATCTTCAATGCCCTTGCTGATGGAAGGAGGTTTTCACTCAAAATCTCACGATACATGGCCCCATTCATTCTTTCCTTTACACGGATCAGTCGTCCTGGTCCCTTTGCAGAAAAACAGCCCCAAAGCATGATGTTTCCACCCCCATGCTTCACAGTAGGTATGGTGTTCTTTGGATGCAACTCAGCATTCTTTGTCCTCTAAACACGACGAGTTGAGTTTTTACCAAAACTTTCTATTTTGGTTTCATCTGACCATATGACATTCTCCCAATCCTCTTCTGGATCATCCAAATACACTCTAGCAAACTTCAGACGGGCCTGGACATGTACTGGCTTAAGCAGGGGGACACGTCTGGCACTGCAGGATTTGAGTTCCTGGTGGCGTAGTGTGTTACTGATGGTAGGCTTTGTTACTTTGGTCCCGGCTCTCTGCAGGTCATTCACTAGGTCCCCCTGTGTGGTTCTGGGATTTTTGCTCATTTTTGTTCACCGTTCTTGTGATCATTTTGACCCCACGGGGTGAGATCTTGCGTGGAGCCCCAGATCGAGGGAGATTATCAGTGGTCTTGTATGTCTTCCATTTCCTAATAATTGCTCCCACAGTTGCTTTGGTCAAACCAAGCTGCTTACCTATTGCAGATTCAATCTTCCCAGCCTGTTGCAGGTCTTCAATTTTGTTTCTGGTGTCCTTTGACAGCTCTTTGGTCTTGGCCATAGTGGAGTTTGGAGTGTGACTGTTTGAGGTTGTGGACAGGTGTCTTTTATACTGATAACAAGTTCAAACAGGTGCCATTAATACAGGTAACGAGTGGAGGACAGAGGAGCCTCTTAAAGAAGAAGTTACAGGTCTGTGAGAGCCAGAAATCTTGCTTGTTTTGTAGGTGACCAAATACTTATTTTCCACCATCATTTGCAAATAAATTCATAAAAAATCCTACAATGTGATTTTCTGGATTTATTTTTCTCAATTTGTCTGTCATAGTTGACGTGTACCTATGATGAAAATTACAGGCTTGAGAGGCAGGATGGGAGGAGGCTGCCCTGGTCGCCCTTTACGCTCAGGGGCTATCGGAGGGGAGCTGCCTGAGCGACTGGACGGCCTCGTCAACCTCTCGCTGCGGGTAGACAATCGGCGTCGTGAGAGGGCGAACGAGAGATGCATGATGCAAGGTGTGCCTCCGCGTCCCCTATCAGCCCGGAGAAGCTGGGTAAATGGGAGGGCTCGCTAGTATCGGGAGGGGTACTAGCGAGCTGGAACCGAAACCCCAACTCCAGAGACACCCAGATTTTTCTCCCAGTCAGGGTTCAGTGGGCCTGCGCTGCGCGTCGGGCGCATGCACTGGTGGTTTTCTGTTGCCGCGGGAAACCTGATGGACGCTGGGCTGGCCCAAGGGTGGAGCATTCTGTTACTCTCCCTCTCCAATCCGGTTCCGGTCATGGGCCTGGACGGCCGGCCGTTAGGGTCGGGCTTCATCAACTGGCACACTGTCCCAGTGCGTGTCCGGCTGGCGGGGGGGCCTATGGGAGGATATCCAGTTTTTCATTGTGGACTTTCCGGAGTGTCCCCTCATCCTCGGGCACCCCTGGCTGGTCGCCCACAAACCCCGGATAGACTGGTCCAGTGGGGTGGCTCATCCTGGAGGGAGAGGACTGAGCACGCCCCCATTCTCATCGACAGGGCTGTAGTGGAACAGGTTGAGAGCTTCATGTTCGTTGGTGTCCACATCACCAACGAACTATCATGGTCCAAACACACCAAGACAGTCGTGAAGAGGGCACGACATAGCCTATTCCCCCTCAGGAGACTGAAAAGATTCGGCATGGGTCCTCAGATCCTCAAAAAATTCTACAGCTGCACCATCGAGAGCATCCTGACTGGTTGCATCACCGCCTGGTATGGCAACTGCTTGGCCTCCGACCGCAAGGCACTACAAAGGGTAGTGCGTACGGCCCAGTACATCACTGGGGCCAAGCTTCCTGCCATCCAGGACCTCTATACCAGGCGGTGTCAGAGGAAGGCCCTCAAAATTGTCAAAGACTCCAGCTACCCTAGTAATAGACTGTTCTCTCTGCTACTGCACGGCAAGCGGTACCGGAGTGCCAAATCTAGGTCCAAAATACTTTTCAACAGCTTCTACCCCCAAGCCATAAGACTCCTGAACAGCTAATCATGGCTACCCAGACTATTTGCACTGCCCCCCCACCCCATCTTTTTACGCTGCTGCTACTCTGTTAATTATTTATGCATAGTCACTTTAACTCTACCCACATGTACATATTACTTCAACTACCTCAACTAGCCGGTGCCCCCGCACATTGACTCTGCACCGGTACCCCCCTGTATATATAGCCTCCCTACTGTTATTTTATTTTACTTCTGCTCTTTTTTTCTCAACACTTTTCTGTTGTTCTTTTATTTTGCTTTTTTATTAAAAATAAATGCACTGTTGGTTAAGGGCTGTAAGTAAACATTTCACTGTAATGTCTGCACCTGTTGTATTCGGCGCATGTGGCCAATAACATTTGATTTGATTTGATTTGGTTTGAAGACGGCATTTAACACACCCAGTGGGCATTACGAGTACCAAGTCATGCCGTTTGGTCTAGCCAACGCGCCTGCGGTGTTCCAGGCGTTGGTCAATGACGTGCTCTGGGACCTCCTCGACTACAGCGTCTTCGTGTATTTGGATGACATCCTCATATTTTCGAAGGACACGAGTGAACACCAGCAGCACGTTCGGCAGGTCCTCCAACGACTTCTCCATCACCAGCTCTACGTCAAGGCGGAGAAGTGTGTGTTCCACACTGAAACTCTCCTTCCTGGGGTTCATCGTAACCCAGGGGGACCTACGGATGGACCCAGCCATGGTCAGCGCGGTTCTGGATTCGCCCCATCCCTCATCCCTCAAGCAACTGCAACGGTTTTTAGGGTTCGCACATTTTTATAGCTGATTTATTCGCAATTTTAGCTCCCTAGCCGCTCCCCTGACAGCCCTCACCCAGACGAGCGCACGCTCTTTCGCTTGAACCCCAGAAGCGGGGAACGCGTTGGATGCGCTGAAGCGGCGCTTTACATCTGCCCCGGTCCTCAGTTATCCTGATCTGTCCCTGCCATTCATTGTGGAGGTGGATGCTTCAGACGTTACAGTGGGAGAAATCCTGTCCCAGCGGTTCCTCACGGACGGTAAGACTCACCCCTGTGCGTTTTTCTCCCGTCGCCTGTCCCCGGCGGAGAGGAATTACAACGTGGGGAACCGTGAGCTGCTAGCGGTCAAGCTCGCCCTGGGGGAGTGGAGACAATGGCTAGAGGGGGCCGCCCATCCATTCATCGTATGGACTGACCACAAGAACTTAGCCTACATTCAGCGGGCCAAGAGGCTCAACTCGTGCTAGGCCAGGTGGGCGTTGTTCTTCACCAGGTTCCGGTTCACCATCTCATACCGTCCGGGGTCGAACAACACCAAGCCTGACGCGCTCTCCTGGAAGTTCGAACCCATGGACCTGGTGGAGAGGGATGACCCCATTGTCCCCAACGCCCTGATTGCTGCCCCAGTTTCGTGGGGAATTGATAGGCCGGTCAGAGCAGCGCTACGGCTGGAGCCCGATCCGGTGTACGTACCCAAGGCTGAACGCTCATGACTGCTTCAGTGGGCGCACGTGTCCGACCTCACCAGCCATCCGGGGGGCGCTAGGACATTGGAGTTCCTGCTTAGGAGGTTCTGGTGGCCATCTGCTGGGGGGGATACGCGCGCCTTCGTGGCTGCTTGACTGGTGTGCGCACGCACGAAAAGCTCACATCAGCCCGCGGCAGGGCTGCTCCGATCCCTGCCTATCCCCAAGCGCCCCTGGTCCCTCATCTTGCTGGATTTAATTTCCGCCCTACCCCCCTCTGATTTCCGCCCTACCGTTGTGGACCGGTTCTCGAAGGCTGCCCACTTCATTCACCTTCCCAAACTTCCGTCTGCCGGGAGAGGGCTAAGTTGGTTGTGCACCACGTTTTCCGGGTCCATGGCCTTCCCCAAGATGTGGTGTCGGATCGGGGCCCTTAGTTCGCCTCCATGTTCTGGAAGGTGTTCGCCACCTGCCTCGGTGCCTACGTCAGCTTGTCTTCCGGCTTCCATCCCCAGTCGAACGGGCAGACGGAGCACGTCAACCAGGATCTGGAGGGGGTGCCGAGGTGCTACGCCTCCAGCAACCCAGCTACGTGGAGTCAGTGACTGGCTTGGGCCCACAACACCCTTCTCTGCTTGTCCACCGGCCTGTCCACCTTCCAGTGCCAATACGGGTACCAACCCCCCTTATTTCCCGAGCAAGAGGAGGAGGCGGCAGTCCCGTCGGTCCAGGCCCACATCAGTCGCTGTCGCCGCACCTGGAGGCAGGTACGGGCGGCACTTAAGCGGACCTCGGTCAGGTCTCAACATCAAGCCAACCGCAGGCGTCGCCCGGGACAGAGGGTGTGGCTCTCCACGCGGGATCTTCCCGTCCATTCAGAGTAGTTCGGTGAGTCAACCCAGTGGCCTACCGCCTGCAACTTCCCCCCACCATGTGGGTGCATCCCACATTCCATGTGTCCCTCCTCAAGCCTGTCTCCACCTGTCCCCTGGCTCCCCCTCCTCGTCCTGTTTCCCCGCTGCGCCTCGTTGGAAAGGCAGCCGGCTTTTACTGTGGACCGGATCCTGGACTGCCGGCGGGTGGGGAGGGGTCTCCAATTTCTGGTGGACTGGGAGGGTTATGGGCCGGAGGAGCGGTCCTGGGTGCCCAGGAGGGACATTCTGGACCCAGGGCTGATAACAATATTCCATCGCCTCCACTCGGAGGCGCGTAGGTGAACAGCTGGGGGGGCACTGTTACAGGAGGGGTTCGCAGTTCAGGAATCGACCCACTAGGTGTCATCCTCCGACAACCTTAGGCACCTCCTCACTCACAGTCTGGCTAATCATGATCCTGTTGGTGTCACCTGTGTGTTTATGCCCTCACTTCCCTGTGTTCCCTTGCTCAGTTGTCTCTGCTAGTTTCACTATGCCAAGCAGTACTAATCATTGTCCGATCGCCGGACGTATGGACAGGTACGTGAGAAGTGTTCTCCCTGTTTATTTATTATTTCAGTCATAGTTAGTATTTCATATTTTGGCTGTCTGCCTTTTTTTTGGAGTCTTATTTGCTCCGCCTTTCTTTTTTGTGTAAAGTCCGTTCTTTTGTATCCTGGCTTCGGGACCATCAGTAAAGTTCCTTGTTTCACCATCTCTGCCTACTGCCTACTGTCTAACCTGCACCATACCTGGGTCACACCTCACACCAACCGTTACAGGTCTCAATGGCTCTGGTGTCTAGGGCTCTGGTGTCTAGGGCTCTGGTGTCTATGGCTCTGGTGTCTAGGGCTCTGGTGTCTAGGGCTCTGGTGTCTAGGGCTCTGGTGTCTTATAATAACCAAACATACACACACTAACCCACATCAACCAGGGTCCTCAGGCTGGACTTTATTCACGTTTTCCCTATTCATTCCCAGCCCAATTCTCAATTCAGTCATGATATGTATTTTTTCTTTTTTCTGAATCAAATCAAATCTGAGGAGGCAGTTGAAAGAGATGGATCAGTGTGTGTCATGTCTGACTTGCCTTGTTAAGGCCTTTCATTCCTCGGGCCAGACAGAGCAGCATGGCTTCCAGCCTGACTAGCTGAAGGATTACTCTAAGAGGCCTTCAGATCTGTGGCTTAGGTTTACAAACCCACCCCTTGCTACAGCTGTCTCATGTGGAGCTGGACAGGCTCAGGCTCTAAACCGGCGGTGTTGGCCGGGCCCCCACTGCCCTGGATAGATAAGGATCTCCCAGCAGAGCTGTAGCCATTACTCCCTATATTAGACTCAGGAGAGAGAGTCAGGGAGGAGGTGTGTGTGTGTGTGTGTGTGTGTGTGTGTGTGTGTGTGTGTGTGTGTGTGTGTGTGGTAGAGGGCCAGTGAAGGTTTTCATAAGGCCTGGAGAGATCCAGTCTCATTTAGACTGTGTTTGTGCAGGTTGATATGAATGTTTATATTAGACTTCTGGGTTGAGGTCATCCAGTGGACTTAACTCCACTGATAAAACTGAAGATGTACACTCTTAGAAATAAAGGTCCTATCTAGAACCTAAAAGGGTTCTTCAGCTGTCCCCATAGGAGAACCCTTTGAAAAACCATTTTAGGTTCCAGTTAGAACTTTTTGGGTTCCATGTAAAACCTTTTCAACTACCAAAAAGGGTTCTACCTGGAACCATAAAGGGTTCTCCAATAGAACCAAAAAGGGTTATCCTATGTTGACAGCCAAAGAACCCTTTTGGAACCCTTTTCCTAAGATTGTAGAGGTAGCACTGGAATTTAGAGGTGTAGTAGTGGTAGTAGATATAGTAGTAGTAGTAGATATAGTAGTAGATATAGTAGTAGATATATTATTATTATTATTA
>NC_059197.1:33833119-33860619 GCF_020615455.1 Coregonus clupeaformis
TTGGTATGACAACTGCTTGGCGTCCGACCGCAAGGCGGCCCAGTACATCACTTGGGCCGAGCTCCCTGCCATCAAGGAGCTCTATACCAGGCGGTATCAAAGGAAAGCCCAAAAAATTGTTAAAGACTCCAGCCACCCAAGTCATAGACTGTTCTCTCTGCTACCGCACGGCAAGCGGTACCGATGCATCAAGTCTGGAACCAACAGGACCCTGAACAGCTTCTACCCCCAAGCCATAAGACTGCTAAATAAGTAAGTTAAATAGTTAACCAAATAGCTACCCGAACTATCTGCATTGACCGTTTTTGCACTAACTTTTTTGACTCATCACATACGCTGCTGCTACTGTTTACTATCTGTCACTTTATTCCTAGTTATATGTACATATCTACCTCAGTTACCTCGTACACCTGCACATCGACTAGGTACTGGTACCCTGTATATCAGAGGTGGGACCAAGTCACTATTATTCGAGTCATAAGCAAGTCTCAAGTCACAAGGTCGAAGTCTCAAGTCGAGTCTGAAGTAGAACAGTTCGAGTCTCGAGTCAAGTCCAAGTCGTGCATTGTAAGAGCAAGTCATGTCGAGTTGAGTCACAATACTTTTTCATCTACAGATCTTTGTCTATTTATTGAGGCTACCAGACAGCCCTTTTCATTATTTTGTCAACAACACATTTTGATTATGTAATAATTAATTTTAACATCAAATTCCAACTGCAATTTTCACATCAATTTCAAGCCATTTCATACCAACAGACCAGTATGCCTATGCTAGTCATTGTTGCTCCGTTGCTGGTGATCTTACAAGGTAAACAGTTCATTTTCTTGATCACCAAACTATTTTTGGAGCTGCATATTTATTCATGGAAATCCTCTCTCTAAACAATTTGACATTTGCGCTGCACCCGATCCTATAGCTGTACAGCAAAATCAGCAATCTGTTCGCTAGCTCAGTGGTTCTCAAACTTTTTGACCTGCGACGCCCCCAAAAGGAGTGGTTCAAAGCTTGCGACCCCCCCACGTGCACGCACAATCGCTGCGCAAATGTAGCCTGTCATTACAGCCATAAACAGTGATGCATTTTCAAAGCGCAAGACACGGAACTAAACTGCGTTTTACACCTGCATTTTTAGATGAAAGTCATTCATGTTAGCAGCCAATATCATCTACGGATATCTTGTCACTCCTCTGGAGTCCAGAGAAAACAGGATAATAGACCTGTATGCAGCGGAAAGCAGCGGTCTGTCTGCACCTTGCACTGTCGCTTTGGAGGGCCGCCTGCCTGCTCGTTGCCAACTGGGTAGCCCCTTTCTTCCTCACAAATATCGTAATAAATTCGCCAGAATACAGTGGGGGAAAAAAGTATTTAGTCAGCCACCAATTGTGCAAGTTCTCCCACTTAAAAAGATGAGAGAGGCCTGTAATTTGCATCATAGGTACACGTCAACTATGACAGACAAATTGAGAAAAAGAAATCCAGAAAATCACATTGTAGGATTTTTAATTAATTTATTTCCGCATTGTCTCCGTGCTGCTCTGCTGTTTGTTGCTACTTGGCTACCTGCCAAACTATTCACGTTTTACTTTTAATAAACGTTTAATTAATCTCTGTGTTCAACAAATTTACCAACTTTTTAGTTTTGTCCTCACTCATCTTTTTCGTTAAACTTTTTCACCCCGGACGTTTATCCCGAGACAGAAGAGTCATTTTCCTGTGCGTTTTAGCTGCCAACTTTACGTTATTTTCCTTTTTCCATCGCAACTTTTTTCCCTTATTCAACTTTTTCACTCGGACGCTTCATCTGGACATGGTTCATCAACATCTTCAACAGCCGAAGCTAAGTAGTAACATTAACATGATGTCTTCTAATTGCAGTCGCTGTACTCATAATATACAGGAGAATTCTCGCCTTACGGCGAGAATAGCTGTGCTACAAGCCCAGCTTCAGACGCAATCGTTAGGCAAGAGTAATATCAGTGTAGGAAAGGAAGAAACAGCGTCTGTGCCACCAGCAAGTACAGACAGTAACGTTAGTATAAATCCCCCCGCACAGTCCCCGCAGCCGGACAACTTTCTCATGGCTTCTGGAGGGAAATACTGTTGGAATGCTCAACCGGTGCTCGCTCATTCAGCCGACAGAAACCTTCAACCGGTTTTCCCCATTATGTAGCGAGTCGGAGTCTGAGTCTGAGTCTTCTCTAGTCTCTACTCCTCCCGTTACGGGGTCTGAGACTCCGAAGGCTCCCACCATTAGCTCTGACAAATTGAAAACCCTAGTCATTGGCGACTCCATTACCCGCAGTATTAGACTTAAAACGAATCACCCAGCGATCATACACTGTTTACCAGGGGGCAGGGCTACCGACGTTAAGGCTAATCTAAAGATGGTGCTGGCTAAAGCTAAAACTGGCGAGTGTAGAGAGTATAGAGATATTGTTATCCACGTCGGCACCAACGATGTTAGGATGAAACAGTCAGAGGTCACCAAGTGCAACATAGCTTCAGCGTGTAAATCAGCTAGAAAGATGTGTCGGCATCGAGTAATTGTCTCTGGCCCCCTCCCAGTTAGGGGAAGTGACGAGCTCTACAGCAGAGTCTCAGCACTCAATCGCTGGTTGAAAACTGTTTTCTGCCCCTCCCAAAAGATAACATTTGTGGATAATTGGCCCTCTTTCTGGGACTCACCCACAAACAGGATCAAGCCTGACCTGCTGAGGAGTGACGGACTCCATCCTAGCTGGAGGGGTGCTCTCCTCTTATCTACCAACATAGATAGGGCTCTAACTCCTCTAGCCCCACAGTGAAATGAGGGTGCAGGCCAGGCAGCAGGCTGTTAGCCAACCTGCCAGCTTAGTGGAGTCTGCCAATAGCATAGTCAGTGTAGTCAGCTCAGCCATACCCATTGAGACTGTGTCTGTGCCTCGACCTAGGTTGGGCAAAACTAAACATGGTGGTGTTCACCCTAGCAATCTTATTAGGATAAAGACCTCCTCCATTCCTGCCATTATTGAAAGAGATCGTGATACCTCACATCTCAAAATAGGGTTACTTAATGTTAGATCCCTCACTTCAAAGGCAGTCATAGTCAATGAACTAATCACTGATCATAATCTTGATGTGATTGGCCTGACTGAAACATGGCTTAAGCCTGATGAATTTGCTGTGTTAAATGAGGCCTCACCTCCTGGTTACACTAGTGACCATATTCCCGTGCATCCCGCAAAGGCGGAGGTGTTGCTAACATTTACGATAGCAAATTTCAATTTACAAAAAAAAAATGACGTTTTCATCTTTCGAGCTTCTAGTCATGAAATCTATGCAGCCTACTCAATCACTTTTTATAGCTACTGTTTACAGGCCTCCTGGGCCATATACAGCGTTCCTCTCTGAGTTTCCTGAATTCCTATCAGACCTTGTAGTCATAGCAGATCATATTCTAATTTTTGGTGATTTTAATATTCACATGGAGAAGTCCACAGACCCACTCCAAAAGTCTTTCGGAGCCATTATCGACTCAGTGGGTTTTGTCCAACATGTCTCTGGACCTACTCACTGCCACAGTCATACTCTGGACCTAGTTTTGTCCCATGGAATAAATGTTGTAGATCTTAATGTTTTTCCACAAAATCCTGGACTATCGGACCACCATTTTATTACGTTTGCAATCGCAACAAATAATCTGCTCAGACCCCAACCAAGGAGCATCAAAAGTCGTGCTATAAATTCTCAGACAACACAAAAATTCATTGATGCCCTTCCAGACTCCTTCTGCCTACCCAAGGACGTCAGAGGACAAAAATCAGTTAACCACTTAACTGAGGAACTCAATTTAACCTTGCGCAATACCCTAGATGCAGTTGCACCCTAAAAACGAAAAACATTTGTCATAAGAAACTAGCTCCCTGGTATACAGAAAATACCCGAGCTTTGAAGCAAGCTTCCAGGAAATTGGAACGGAAATGGCGCCACACCAAACTGGAAGTCTTCCGACTAGCTTGGAAAGACAGTACCGTGCAGTACCGAAGAGCCCTCACTGCTGCTCGATCATCCTACTTTTCCAAATTAATCGAGGAAAATAAGAACAATCCAAAATTTCTTTTTGATACTGTTGCAAAGCTAACTAAAAAGCAGCATTCCCCAAGAGAGGATGGTTTTCACTTCAGCAGTGATAAATTCATGAACTTCTTTGAGGAAAAGATCATGACCATTAGAAAGCAAATTACGGACTCCTCTTTGAATCTGCGTATTCCTCCAGGGCTTAGCTGTCCTGGATCTGCACAGACTCTGCGAGGGCCTGGGATCGGGGAGACACTTAAGTGTTTTAGTACTATATCTCTTGACACAATGATGAAAATAATCATGGCCTCTAAACCTTCAAGCTGCATACTGGATCCTATTCCTACTAAACTGCTGAAGGAGCTGCTTCCTGTGCTTGGCCCTCCTATGTTGAACATAATAAACAGCTCTCTATCCACCGGATGTGTACCAAACTCACTAAAAGTGGCAGTGATAAAGCCTCTCTTGAAAAAGCCAAACCTTGACCCGGAAAATATAAAAAACTATCGGCCTATATCGAATCTTCCATTCCTCTCAAAAATTTTAGAAAAAGCTGTTGCGCAGCAACTCACTGCCTTTCTGAAGACAAACAATGTATACGAAATGCTTCAGTCTGGTTTTAGACCCCATCATAGCACTGAGACTGCACTTATGAAGGTGGTAAATGACCTTTTAATGGCGTCAGACCGAGGCTCTGCATCTGTCCTCGTGCTACTAGACCTTAGTGCTGCCTTTGACACCATCGATCACCACATTCTTTTGGAGAGACTGGAAACCCAAATTGGTCTACACGGACAAGTTCTGGCCTGGTTTAGATCCTACCTGTCGGAAAGATATCAGTTTGTCTCTGTGAATGGTCTGTCCTCCGACAAATCAACTGTACATTTCGGTGTTCCTCAAGGTTCCGTTTTAGGACCACTATTGTTTTCACTATATATTTTACCTCTTGGGGATGTTATTCGAAAACATAATGTTAACTTTCACTGCTATGCGGATGACACACAGCTGTACATTTCAATGAAGCATGGTGAAGCCCCAAAATTGCCCTCGCTAGAAGCCTGTGTTTCAGACATAAGGAAGTGGATGGCTGAAAACTTTTTACTTTTAAACTCGGACAAAACAGAGATGCTTGTTCTAGGTCCCAAGAAACAAAGAGATCTTCTGTTAAATCTGACAATTAATCTTGATGGTTGTAAAGTCGTCTCAAATAAAACTGTGAAGGACCTAGGCGTTACTCTTGACCCTGATTCTCTTTTTGACGAACATATCAAGACTGTTTCAAGGACAGCTTTTTTCCATCTACGTAACATTGCAAAAATCAGAAATTTTCTGTCCAAAAATGATGCAGAAAAATTGATCCATGCATTTGTTACTTCTAGATTGGACTACTGCAATGCTCTATTTTCCGGCTACCCGGATAAAGCACTAAATAAACTTCAGTTAGTGCTAAATACGGCTGCTAGAATCCTGACTAGAACCAAGAAATTTGATCATATTACTCCAGTGCTAGCTTCCCTACACTGGCTTCCTGTTAAGGCAAGGGCTGATTTCAAGGTTTTACTGTTAACCTATAAAGCGTTACATGGGCTTGCTCCTACCTATCTTTCCGAGTTGGTCCTGCCGTACATACCAATACGTACGCTACGGTCACAAGACGCAGGCCTCCTAATTGTCCCTAGAATTTCTAAGCAAACAGCGGGAGGCAGGGCTTTCTCCTATAGATCTCCATTTTTATGGAACAGTCTGCCTACCCATGTGAGAGACGCAGACTCGGTCTCAACCTTTAAGTCTTTACTGAAGACTTATCTCTTCAGTAGGTCATATGATTGAGTGTAGTCTGGCCCAGGAGTGTGAAGGTGAACGGAAAGGCTGGAGCAACGAACAGCCCTTGCTGTCTCTGCCAGGCCGGTTCCCCTCTCCACTGGGGGTTCTCTGCCTCTAACCCTGTTGCAGGGGCTGAGTCACTGGCTTGCTGGTGCTCTTTCATGCCGTCCCTGGGAGGGGGTGCGTCACTTGAGTGGGTTGAGTTACTGACGTGATCTTCCTGTCTGGGTTGGCGCCCCCCTTGGTTTGTGCTGTGGTGGAGACCTCTGTGGGCTATACTCGGCCTTGTCTCAGGATTGTAAGTTGGTGGTTGGGGATATCCCTCTAGTGGTGCGGGGGCTGTGCTTTGGCGGAGTGGGTGGGGTTATATCCTTCCTGTTTGGCCCTGTCCGGGGGTTTCTTCGGATGGGGCCACAGTGTCTCGGACCGCTCCTGTCTCAGCCTCCAGTATTTATGCTGCAGTAGTTTATGTGTCGGGGGGCTGGGGTTAGTTGGTTATACCTGGAGTACTTCTCCTGTCTTATCCAGTGTCCTGTGTGAATTTAAGTATGCTCTCTCTAATTCTCTCGTTCTCTCTTTCTCTCTGAGAACCTGAGCCCTAGGACCATACGTCAGGACTACCGGGCATGATGACACCTTGCTGTCCCCAGTCCGCCTGGCCTTGCTGCTATTCCAGTTTCAACTGTTCTGCCTGCGGCTACGAAACCCCTACCTGTCCCAGACCTGCTGTTTTCAACTCTAAATGATCGGCTATGAAAAGCCAACTGAGAGACCTGAGCCCTAGGACCATACGTCGGGACTACCGGCCGTGGTGACTCCTTGCTGTCCCCAGTCCGCCTGGCCTTGCTGCTATTCCAGTTTAAACTGTTCTGCCTGCGGTTATGGAACCCCTACCTGTCCCAGACCTGCTGTTTTAAACTCTAATGATCGGCTATGAAAAAGCCAACTGAGATTTATTCCTGATTATTATTTGACCATGCTTGTCACTTATGAACATTTTTGAACATCTTGGCATGGTTCTGTTATAATCTCCACCCGGCACAGCCAGAAGAGGACTGGCCACCCCTCATAGCCTGGTTCCTCTCTAGGTTTCTTCCTAGGTTTTGCCTTTCTAGGGAGTTTTTCCTAGCCACCGTGCTTCTACACCTGCATTACTAGCTGTTTGGGGTTTTTAGGCTGGGTTTCTGTACAGCACTTCGAGATATTAGCTGATGTAAGAAGGGCTATATAAAATAAAATTGATTGATTGATTGATTTGCAAATTATGGTGGAAAATAAGTATTTGGTCACGTACAAACAAGCAAGATTTCTGGCTCTCACAGACCTGTAACTTCTTCTTTAAGAGGCTCCTCTGTCCTCCACTCGTTACCTGTATTAATGGCGCCTGTTTGAACTTGTTATCAGTATAAAAGACACCTGTCCACAACCTCAAACAGTCACACTCCAAACTCCACTATGGCCAAGACCAAAGAGCTGTCAAAGGACACCAGAAACAAAATTGTAGACCTGCACCAGGCTGGGAAGACTGAATCTGCAATAGGTAAGCAGCTTGGTTTGAAGAAATCAACTGTGGGAGCAATTATTAGGAAATGGAAGACATACAAGACAACTGATAATCTCCCTCGATCTGGGCTCCACGCAAGATCTCACCCCGTGGGGTCAAAATGATCACAAGAACGGTGAGCAAAAATCCCAAAACCACACGGGGGGACCTAGTGAATGACCTGCAGAGAGCTGGGACCAAAGTAACAAAGCCTACCATCAGTAACACACTACGCCGCCAGGGACTCAAATCCTGCAGTGCTAGACGTGTCCCCCTGCTTAAGCCAGTACATGTCCAGGCCCGTCTGAAGTTTGCTAGAGTGCATTTGGATGATCCAGAAGAGGATTGGGAGAATGTCATATGGTCAGATGAAACCAAAATAGAACTTTTTGGTAAAAACTCAACTCGTCGTGTTTGGAGGACAAAGAATGCTGAGTTGCATCCAAAGAACACCATACCTACTGTGAAGCATGGGGGTGGAAACATCATGCTTTGGGGCTGTTTTTCTGCAAAGGGACCAGGACGACTGATCCGTGTAAAGGAAAGAATGAATGGGGCCATGTATCGTGAGATTTTGAGTGAAAACCTCCTTCCATCAGCAAGGGCATTGAAGATATATAATATAATATGCCATTTAGCAGACGCTTTTATCCAAAGCGACTTACAGTCATGCGTGCATAAATTTTTTGTGTATGGGTGGTCCCGGGGATCGAACCCACTACCTTGGCGTTACAAGCGCCGTGCTTGAAACGTGGCTGGGTCTTTCAGCATGACAATGATCCCAAACACACCGCCCGGGCAACGAAGGAGTGGCTTCGTAAGCATTTCAAGGACCGTCATCTTGAACTTCTTCCATTTTCTAATAATTGCGGCAACAGTTGTTGCCTTCTCACCAAGCTGCTTGCCTATTGTCCTGTAGCCCATCCCAGCCGTGTGCAGGTCTACAATTTTATCCCTGATGTCCTTACACAGCTCTCTGGTCTTGGCCATTGTGGAGAGGTTGGAGTCTGTTTGATTGAGTGTGTGGACAGGTGTCATTTATACAGGTAACAAGTTCAAACAGGTGCAGTTAATACAGGTAATGAGTGGAGAACAGGAGGGCTTCTTAAAGAAAAACTAACAGGTCTGTGAGAGCCGGAATTCTTACTGGTTGGTAGGTGATCAAATACTTATGTCATGCAATAAAATGCAAATTAATTACTTAAAAATCATACAATGTGATTTTCTGGATTTTTGTTTTAGATTCCGTCTCTCACAGTTGAAGTGTACCTATGATAAAAATTACAGACCTCTACATGCTTTGTAAGTAGGAAAACCTGCAAAATCGGCAGTGTATCAAATACTTGTTCTCCCCACTGTATATATACAGTGAGGGAAATAAGTATTTGATCCCCTGCTGATTTTGTACGTTTGCCCACTGACAAAGACATGATCAGTCTATAATTTTAATGGTAGGTTTATTTGAACAGTGAGAGACAGAATAACAACAAAAAAATCCAGAAAAACGCATGTCTAAAATGTTATACATTGATTAGCATTTTAATGAGGGAAATAAGTATTTGACCCCCTCTCAATCAGAAAGATTTCTGGTTAAAACATGCTAATAACGGTCCTCTTAGTATATAAAAAAATGTTTGGTATACTTCGACTGGTATGCCATCCTACCCTGGAGTTTTCCCGGACTTAAAGTCTTTAATTGCATCCAGAAGTTCCTCCTCTGTATTTTCACCTTCACATGAGTCTTTCTGTTTGGCTGTTCATTTTACATTATCAATAGAAAATAAATCTCTACAATTAGCTTCAGTTAGAGGAGATGGAGGCGACTGAAACGAAAACATATGCTTAAAGTACTTTGTTTCCTCCTTCAAAATATAATTTGGTGAATCATGGGTTACTCCGTCATTTATATCCAGTTTCATTAAATTATTTTTGGTAGCATTCCTATGTTGAAGATTAAAAAATAATTTGGTGCATTTTTCCCCATATTCCATCCAGTTTGCTTTATTTTTATAATATATTACACTTGATCTTTATGAATATGTTTCTCCATTTCTTTTTGTTTTTCCTCTAATTTATTCTGAGCCTCTATGTTACAGTTTTTATTGTCATCTATCTGTTCTGTTAGACTTTCTATTTCCTTTGTTAGTATAAACTATTTTGACCTAAATTGCTTTTGTTTTCGAGATGAGTACTGAATTGCATGGCCTCTAAAGGCACATTTAAAGGTGTCCCATACAATAAGGGGATTTGCTGTACCTATGTTATGTCGGAAAAAGTCAGTTATAAATTCCTTTGTCATAGTTAAAAATAAATTATCATCCAATAGGCTTTGATTAAATTTCCAATATCCTCGCCTACGTGGAAATTCAGTAAGAGTAATGTATATGCCAATTATATGGTGGTCCGACCGCATTCTGCCCCCTATCAACACTTTTTAAACTTTTGGTGCCAACGAGAATGAGATAAGATAAACTGGAGAAAATGAAACAAGCTTTTCTGAAGACTAATCTGGATATGCGCGCTAATGCTGATCACTGTTCATTGGTCAACAATCAAGACGCGCAACTTGTTGGTTCTGAAGCACAGATGAGATGTTGATGTTGATACTGTAGGCCTGAAACCAGGGCAAATAGGCAAAGGTGTAAACATAAGGTGTATGTGCATGTAGCCAATTAAAATATGTAGGAACATTTCCCATTCAGTTTCATACTCGCGACGCCCCAAAACCTTCTCCACATCGAGAACCACTGCGCTAGCGACCTGTATTAATTGACAGTTTGCTGGTCCAATCAGAGGGCCAAGTGTGCGTTTCACTAGGCAATCTGTTGCACGTTTTTTTTTTTTTTTTGTGCAATGTGCGATGTTGCTGCTACTGTCTCTGGCTGCGTGTCATCAGTCATCAGTATAAAGTCAACGTCGAGTCCCGAGTCTTGAGACTCCAAGTCAAAGTCAAGTCTTAAGTTATTTTATTTTCTATCAAGTCGAGTCTCAAGTCATCAAATTTGAGTCCACAACTCTGCCGTGTATACAGCCAAGTTATCGTTACTCATTGTGTATCTATTATTACTTTTATTATTACGTGTTTTACTTTTCTATTATTTCTCAATTTTCTTTCAGTTTTTTTTTTACTGAAGCTGGTTATTACATAGCAAAACATACAATAAATAACATAACATAGAATAAATCACTGATAGGTACTAAGGACGTCAGCATTGACATCAGTGGCCTCTTTTAGGAGTGGTTTAGTGCACTAGGTAAGGTGCCTAGTTAGGGGACTTACTTTTCCACTCTCCCTTAGGGCACGTCATTATGTTGACCTCCTCCAGGATCCTAGTTAGAGCGCCTCGTTACCCTCTTAAACGTGGTTAGACCTCGTTAGTGGTTTCCCCCCAGGGACCGCCATTGGTGTTGCTCGTTAGGGATCTGTTTGGCCCCCCCAGGCCTGTAACCCACCAGTGGAGCCTCAGTGTGGTTAATATAACTGGTGGGAGCGGTTACCACAGAGGATCTAGTAGTGTGTTGTGTGTCTGTGTGTTGTGGGTGTGTGTGTGTGTGTGTGTGGGTCTGTGTGTGGGTGTGTGTGTGTGTGTGTCTGTGTGTTGTGAGTCTGTGTGTTGTGGGTCTGTGTATGTGTGTGTCTGTGTATGTGTGTGTGTTGTGTGTTGTGGGTCTGTGTGTCTGTGTGTGTGTGTCTGTGTGTTGTGGGTCTGTGTGTGTGTGTGTCTGTGTGTTGTGGGTCTGTGTGTGTGTGTGTCTGTGTGTTGTGGGTCTGTGTGTGTGTGTGTGTGTGTGTTGTCATACAGATCTAATGAGTCAGGGTGTGAGTAGTCTACTACAGGGGAGGAGACCCTTTTAACAGGGCCTTTCCTAGAACATGTGTCTAAAGTGCCTTCAGGAGCATACGTATGTCTGCCTCCATCCTGGCCCCCCTCTCTCCAACCTCCACGACCCATCATATGAAAACAAGCACTCAAGGTTAACCGTTTGTTTATCCTGTAAATGATCCTGGATTAGGTGAACGTGTGTGTGTGTGTGTGTGCATGGGTGCGTGTGTGTGCATGTGTGCGTGTGTGTGCATGTGCGTATGTGTGTGTGTGTGTGTGTGTGAATAGCTCACACACTTCATGACCTACACGGTCAGCTAACACTTCACACACATTATCACATTGTGTTTGTGTAACTCACATCATCCAGCTTTAGTGTGTGGCGGCCACCTGGGTGATGCAATGCACTGCGGACATTTTGTGAACACCATTTTGTGAACATTTACATTTACATTTTAGTCATTTAGCAGATGCTCTTATCCAGAGCGACTTACAGTTAGTGAGTGCATACTTTTTTCTTTTCTTTCATACTGGTCCCCCGTGGGAAACGAACCGCCATGCTCTACCAACTGAGCTACATGGGACTAATACTCATCACTCATCACATAACTTTTAACATTTACTGCCGTGCTAAGGTAAATGAGTCCTGTACAGTATAAACAATATCCCTCTTATTGAACCTTCCAACTGTTTTGTGTTCTAACTTACTTAATAATTTTTTGTGAAATGACCGCAATGTTCCGCATCCATTTCGTCCTGCCCTCGACCAGATTTTATGCAGTAATGGCGGCCATATTGTACCAGACCACTCACCCGCAGCACAGTCAGCTGCACTCCTGCCCTGGAGAGACACGCGCACACACACACACACCAAAACACACAGACACACTCACACACACACACACACACACACACACACACACAGTTACATAACAGCGTATTGGGAAATGGCTCTTGACACTCCCCAGTTAAAACTGGCATGGTTAAGTGTCATGTTTTATTGGTTTGAGGTGCCTGCTGCTGTGAGACATCTAGTGCTGATGATTTACTGTATAATAATCATACCCTACGTCAAGTTCAGTTTTAGTTTTATCGACTGTTGCATTTTGCACTTTTTGGCACATCCACTGGGTACTTGTGTGCTTTGCTACTCTGGAGAAAGGGGGGGGTAAGGGGAGAAGAGAGGATGTGGAAAAAGAGGGAGAAGAGGAGAGAGGGAGACATATAGGGCACATGAAGTGGAGAGTGAGTGAGGCATAGCTGGAGACGGAGAGGAGAGAGAGTGAGGGATAGATGGAGACGGAGAGAGAGTGAGGGATAGATGGAGACAGAGAGGAGAGAGAGTAAGGGATAGATGGAGACAGAGAGGAGAGAGAGTGAGGGATAGATGGAGAGGAGAGAGAGTGAGGGATAGATGGAGACAGAGAGGAGAGAGAATGATGGATAGATGGAGACAGAGAGGAGAGAGAATGAGGGATAGATGGAGACAGAGAGGAGAGAGAGTGAGGGATAGATGGAGACGGAGAGGAGAGAGAGTGAGGGATAGATGGAGACAGAGAGGTGAGGGATAGATGGAGAGGAGAGAGAGTGAGGGATAGATGGAGACGGAGAGAGAGTGAGGGATAGATGGAGACAGAGAGGTGAGGGATAGATGGAGACGGAGAGGAGAGAGAGTGAGGGATAGATGGAGACAGAAAGGAGAGAGAGGGGTAGATGGAGACGGAGAGGAGAGAGAGTGAGGGATAGATGGAGACAGAAAGGAGAGAGAGGGATAGATGGAGACGGAGAGGAGAGAGAGTGAGGGATAGATGGAGGCAGAAAATAGAAAGAGCGGGGGATAGATGAGACGGAGAGGAGAGAGAGTGAGGGATAGATGGAGACAGTGAGGAGAGAGAGTGAGTGAGGGATAGATGGAGACAGAAAGGAGAGAGAGTGAGGGATAGATGGAGACGGAAAGGAGAGAGAGTGAGGGATAGATGGAGAAAGAGAGGAGAGAGAGTGAGAGATAGATGGAGACGGTGTGGAGAGAGAGGGATAGATGGAGAGAGAGAGGAGAGAGAGTGAGGGATAGATGGAGAGAGAGTGAGTGAGGGATAGATGGAGACAGTGAGGAGAGAGAGTGAGTGAGGGATAGATGGAGACAGAAAGGAGAGAGAGTGAGGGATAGATGGAGACGGAAAGGAGAGAGAGTGAGGGATAGATGGAGAAAGAGAGGAGAGAGAGAGTGAGAGATAGATGGAGACGGTGAGGAGAGAGAGGGATAGATGGAGAGAGAGAGGAGAGAGAGTGAGGGATAGATGGAGAGAGAGTGAGTGAGGGATAGATGGAGACAGAAGAGAGTCTCCATTGTTATAGCTGGAATAGAGCAGTTATCAGGATGGAGAGAGACAGAGGGAGGGAGAGATGGAAAGAGAGAGAGAGAGGGGTGGGGGCAATACTAGGGGATAGATTGTCTCTTAAAAGCATTATTTATTGTGTACATTAATGTAAGCAATGTGAAGTAGTGTAATTGTTCAAGGTCAAGGGTCAGGAGGGATGACTTTGGCTTCAAGATAACAGCCTTTAAAACACTGATCTAGGGTGAGGTTCAGCAGGGCTTTAGCCCTCTCTGTCAGTACATACTGGACTGTAGCCCACATGCTGTTAGACCCAGCTGCTGGTAGGGGGATGTGGGAATGCTGCTGTGGGTTCTTGGGGTGGCTGCTCTGGTCTGGCTGCTCTGGTCTGGCTGCTCTGGTCTGGCTGCTCTGGTCTGGCTGCTCTGGTCTGACTGCTCTGGTCTGGCTGCTCTGGTCTGGCTGCTCTGGTCTGGCTGCTCTGGTCTGACTGCTCTGGTCTGGCTGCTCTGGTCTGACTGCTCTGGTTTGCCTGCTCTGGTCTGGCTGCTCTGGTCTGGCTGCTCTGGTCTGGCTGCTCTGGTCTGGCTGCTCTGGTCTGACTGCTCTGGTCTGACTGCTCTGGTCTGGCTGCTCTGGTCTGGCTGCTCTGGTCTGGCTGCTCTGGTCTGACTGCTCTGGTCTGGCTGCTCTGGTCTGACTGCTCTGGTTTGCCTGCTCTGGTCTGGCTGCTCTGGTCTGGCTGCTCTGGTCTGGCTGCTCTGGTCTGGCTGCTCTGGTCTGGCTGCTCTGGTCTGGCTGCTCTGGTCTGACTGCTCTGGTTTGCCTGCTCTGGGCTCATACTGCTATGTTTTTGCTGAGACAAACAGGTAACTGCCAAAATAAAGGAAACGCTTGAGTAAATGAGGGATTCAGTGTATATTGAAAGCAAGTGCTTCTAGACAGGTGTGGCTCCTGAGTTAATTAAGCAATTAACATCCCATCATGCTTAGGGTCATGTATAAAAATGCCTAGAAGAAGTAATCTCAGTGACTTTGAAAGAGGGGTTTAAAGGGTGTGTGTGTGTCTCAGTCAACAGATCTGGAGCGGTGCCTGTGACGGCGTTTTCCACCACCATCAACGAAACACCAAATTATGGAATTTCTCGTGGTAGAATGATGTCGCATCCCTCCAATAGAGTTCCAGACACTTGTAGAAAATATGCCAAGTCGCATTGTAGCTGTTATGTTGGTGTTTCCTTTATTTTTGTAGTTACCTGCAGCAGATAATGATCTAGCACTGTGTGTGTGTGTGTGTGTGTGTGTGTGTGTGTGTGTGATCCACATGTGTACAGTATATATGTGTTTCAACCTCAAAGAGTTGTGTAACTCTCCCTTGCTGATGCAGCGGAGGGGGGGAGGAAGGAAGCTAGCAGTGGGGCACAGTGTTAAGGTTTTACAGGCAACTACAATAAACCCCACAGGCCTACCTCATTATCAGATACAGTGCCTTCAGAAAGTATTCACACCCCTTGACTTTTTCCACATTTTGTTGTGTTACAGCCTGAATTTAAAATTGATCAAATTGAGATTTGTTTTATGCTGGTCTACACATACTACCCCATAATGTCAAAGTGGAATTATGTTTTTAGGAATTTTTACAAATGAATTAAAAATGAAAAGCTGAAATGTCTTGAGTCAATAAGGATTCAACCCCTTTATGGCAAGCCTAAATACGTTCAGTAGTAAACATGTGCTTAACTAGTCACATAATAAGTTTCATGGACTCACTCTGTGTGCAATAATAGAGTTTAAGATTATTTTCTAATGATTACCTCATCTCTGTACCACACACATACAATTATCTGTAAGGTCCCTCAGTCGTGCAGTGAATTTTAAACACAGATTAAACCACAAAGACCAGGGAGTTTTCCAATGCCTCTCAAAGAAGGGCACCTATTGGTAGATGGGTATTTTTTTTTTTTAAAGCAGACACTGAATATTACTTTGGATGGTGTATCAATACACCAAATCACTACAAAGATACAGGTGTCCTTCCTAGCTCCGTTGCCAGAGAGGAGGGAAGCCACTCAGGGATTTCACCATGAGGCCAATGGTGACTTTAAAACAGTTACAGAGTTGAATGGCTGTAATAGGAGAAAACTGAGGAAGGATCAACAACATTGTAGTTACTCCACAACACTAACCTAATTGACAGAGTGAAAAGAAGAAAGCCTGTACAGAATACAAAATATTCCAAAACATGTATCCTGTTTGCAACAAGGCACTGCAAAAAATGTAGCAAAGTAATTCATTTTTTTGTCCAGAATACAAAGTGTTATGTTTGGTGCAAATCCAATAGAACCCATTACTGAGTACCACTCTCCATATTTTCAAGCATAGTGGTGGCTGCATTTTGTTATGGGTACGCTTGTAATTGTTAAGGACTGGGGAGATTTCAGGTTAAAAAAAGAAACGTAATGGAGCTAAGCACAGGCAAAATCCTAGAGGAAAAGCTGGTTCAGTCTGCTTTCCACCAGACACTGGGAGACTAGAGGAAAACCTGGTTCAGTCTGCTTTCCACCAGACACTGGGAGATGAATTCACCTTTCAGCAAGACAATAACCTAAAATACAAGGCCAACTCTACACTGGAGTTGCTTACCAAGAAGACAATGAATGTTCCTGAGTGGGCGAGTTATAGTTTTGACTTAAATCTGCTTGAAAATCTATGGCAAGACCTGAAAATTGTTGTCTAACAATGATCAACAACCAATTTGACAGAGCTTGAATAATGGGCAAATGTTGCACTATCCAGGTGTGGAAAGCTCTTAGAGACTTACCCAGAAAGCCTCACAGCTGTAATCGCTGCCAAAGGTGCTTCTACAAAGTATTGACTCAGGGGTGTGAATACTTACAGTACCAGTCAAAAGTTTGGACACACCTACTCATTCCAGGGTTTTTCTTTATTTTTACTATTTTCTACATTGTAGAATAATAGTGAAGACATCAAAATGATGAAATAACACATATGGAATCATGTAGTAACCAAACAAGTGTTAAACAACTCAAAATATATTTTATATTTGAGATTCTTCAAATAGCCACCCTTTGCCACCCAGCTTTGCACACTCTCGGCATTCTCTCAACCAGTTTCATGAGGTAGTCACCTGGAATGAATTTCAGTTAACAGGTGTGCCTTTTTAAAAGTTAATTTGTGTAATTTATTTCCTTCTTAATGCGTTTGAGCCAATCAGTTGTGTTGTGACAAGGTAAGGGTGGTATACAGAAGATATCCCTATTTGGTAAAAGACCAAGTCCATATTATGGCAAGAACAGCTCAAATAAGCAAAGAGAAACGACAGTCCATCATTACTTTTAAGACATGAAGGTCAGTCAATCTGGAAAATTTCAATAACTTTGAACGTTTCTTCAAGTGCAGTCGCAAAAACCATCAAGCGCTATGATGAAACTGGCTCTCATGAGTTCCAACCGCAGTGTCTTTGTGAGACGCAGAGTAGGTGAACGGATGATCTCCGCATATGTGGTTCCCACCATAAAGCATGGAGGAGGAGGTGTGGGTGTGGGGGTGCTTTGCTGGTGACACTGTCTGTGATTTCTTTAGAATTCAAGGCACACTTAACCAGCATGGCTATCACAGCATTCTGCAGTGATACTCCATCCCATATGGTTTGCGCTTAGTGGGACTATAATTTGTTTTTCAAAAGGACAATGACCCAACACACCTCCAGGCTGTGTAAGGGCTATTTGATCAATACTGAGAGTGATTGAGTGCTGCATCAGATGACCTGGCCCCCACAATCACCCGACCTCAAATCAATTGAGATGGTTTGGGATGAGTTGGACCGCAGAGTGAAGGAAAAGCAGCCAACAAGTGCTCAGCATATGTGGGAACTCCTTCAAGATTGTTGGAAAAGCATTCCAGGTGAAGCTGGTTGAGAGAATGCCAAGAGTGTGAAAAGCTGTCATCAAGGCAAAGGGTGGCTACTTTGAAGAATCTAAAATCTAAAATGTATTTTGATTTGTTTAAAACTTTTTTGGTTACATGATTCCATATGTGTTATTTCATAGTTTTGATATCTTCACTATTATTCTACAATGTGGAAAATTGTAAAAATAAAGAAAAACCCTGGAATGAGTAGGTGTGTCCAAACTTTTTGACTGGTACTGTATGTAAATGAGATATTTCTGTATTTATTTTTCAATGAATTTGCAAAGATTTCAAAAAACATGTTTAGACTTTGTCATTCTGGGGTATTGTGTGTAGATGGGTGAGAAAAACAATATATTTAATCCATTTTGAATTCAGGCTGTAACAAAACAAAATGTGGAATAAGTCAGGGGGTATGAATACTTTTTACTTTCTGAAGGAACTACACGCACACACACACACACACACACACACACACACACACACACACACACACACACACACACACACACACACACACACACACACACACGTTTGGTTGTCCACCCCAAACTCAGCCACCCGTTGCCCAAACCCCCTGACCTCACCCAAACCACATTACATCATCCTAGTTCTTGAACTGGTGGCTGCTGGGAGGGGGAGAGGTCATTTGTTATTGGTTCTCTGGGCTATGGGGCAGGGGGCGGGGTTAACGAGGGAAAGAGTGGGTGAAGCATCGATAAACTGATACAGTACCTTGTCTCAGGGATAGGGA
This sequence comes from Coregonus clupeaformis, assembly GCF_020615455.1. NCBI lineage: Eukaryota > Metazoa > Chordata > Actinopteri > Salmoniformes > Salmonidae > Coregonus > Coregonus clupeaformis. The sequence continues at coordinate 33,851,389 of NC_059197.1, forward strand.
AAAAGAGGGAGGGGGAGGGGAGGGGAGCGGGGGGGAGCTGAATGAAAGAGGTGGAACCTAAAATCGCTTATACTGAAGTTGTACTTTCTAGAATGTAGTCCTATGTTTTCACTGAACCTTTTCACAATGTAAGGGTTAATAGTTTGTCTTTAATCCAGAAAGACAACACGGTAACACTTTATTTGGATAGTCAGTCTGTAAATGCTCTGTAGACTATTTACAGACTATCGGTAACATGTCAACTGCATGTCTGTTGACTTTCAACAAGGAAGTGTCTGTAGTCCATCTGTAGACTATCGGCAGCATTTCAACAGTATTTCTTCAGCCTTTCAGTAGAATCTCAACAGTATATTTCATCATTTTTAACCAGGTAGTCCATAGTCCGTACTGTATATAGATGCTCGACAAACCATCTGTAGACAAGCCATCTTTAGACTATCGGCAGCATTTCAACAGTATTTCTTCAGCCTTTCATTAGAATCTCAACAGTAGATTTCATCATTTTTAACCAGGTAGTCCATAGTCCGTATATAGAAGCTCGACAAACCATCTGTAGACTATCAGCAGCATTTCAACAGCATATCTGTAGCATGTCAGCGATACTTCAACAGTATGTCCCATCACTTGCACAAATGCCAAGCCCATCTATAGATGATCAACAAACAATCAGGAGACTATCACCAGCATCTCAACTGCATATCAGTTACAACTTAACAGCATATCTGTTGTCATTCTAGTAACTATCTGTAGATATGCTTTGGGACTATCTAAATAAACTTAAACACAAGTTGGGCTTAGTTGACATCTGCAGACTATCTACTTCACATTCAAACTATGTATCAACTGATGAGCATGTTCAGTGCATTTACTAACACTCTAGCAATCCTCTGTAAATATGCATTGGGACCATCTAAACAACTGAAAAGGCCTTTTAACACTGGAGCACCTTGGGAAATATATCAAGAGGGAAACAAACAAACAATCACTTAAACCATCCTGTTGGTGATGAAGAACTGCATCAGAGGCAATAATGTAGTTTTTATTAATACCTTCGTCTCCAATTCTAGTTATACTGTATGCTAAAAATATTTATATACAAAATACATTCATTTTTACTTCTTGACAAAAAACACAAACCAATTTACAATATGATACCCATTGCCTACTACGTTAACAAAGAGCAGAGATAGTCGTAACAGATTCTGTAAACATTGTTCACAGTTCCTCTTTTCAAATCAAGTGTTTCTGTCTCACAAGAGATGCAACAAACAGGGAATAAGTCATCTTATTGCACCCATTTCAAAAGAGAAACACAATAAACCCTTCTGGATGTATGGAAAACAAAGCAAAACACACAACAACTGAAATATTATGTTTGTCACATCTGAATGTAAACACTTTGATAAAAACAAAGTTGGAAACAAAGATTGAAAACAATATTCACTTTTTTTCCGGAAACATAAGATTATAAGGTAATATAATTCTTAAAACCTCCCATGGCAGCTTGCAGATGGTTGTCACTACGTAGCCATGCCAGAAAGGACGAAGGTAAAGCATTTTCTAACCACAATGCCAATTTAACAACTAAGTTGTTAGTTTTTCCTATTTTGTTGTATTACAACTTGTAATTTAAAATTGATTTTTATTTTTATTTCATGTAATGGACATACACAAACTAGTCCAAATTGGTGAAGTGAAATGAAAAATATAACTTGTTTCAAAAAATTCTAAAAAATTAATAACGGAAAAGTGGTGCATGCATATGTATTCACCCCCTTTGATATGAAGACCTTAAATAAGATCTGGTACAATCAATTACCTTCAGAAGTCACATAATTAGTTAGATTGCACACAGGTGGACTTTATTTAAGTGTCACATGATCTGTCACATGATCTCAGTATATATACACCTTTTCTGAAAGGCCCCAGAGTCTGCAACACCACTAAGCAAGGGGCACCACCAAGCAAGCGGCACCATGAAGACCAAGGAGCTCTCAAAACGGGTCAGGGACAACGTTGTGGAGAAGTACAGATCAGGGTTGGGTTATAAAAAAATATCAGAAACTTTGAACATCCCACAGAGCACCATTAAATCCATTATTAAAAAATGGAAAGAATATGGCACCACAACAAACCTGCCAAGAGAGGGCCGCCCACCAAAACTCACGGACCAGGCAAGGAGGGCATTAATCAGAGAGGCAACAAAGAGACCAACAATAACCCTGAAGGAGCTGCAAAGCTCCACAGCGGAGATTGGAGTATCTGTCCATAGGACCACTTTAAGCCGTACACTCCACAGAGCTGGGCTTTAAGGAAGAGTGGCCAGAAAAAAGCAAACATGTTTGGTGTTCGCTAAAAGGCATGTGGGAGACTCCCCAAACATATGGAAGAAGGTACTCTGGTCAGATGAGACTAAAATTGAGCTTTTTGGCCATTAAGGAAAACGCTATGTCTGGCGCAAACCCAACACCTCTCATCATCCCGAGAACACCATCCCCACAGTGAAGCATGGTGGTGGCAGCATCATGCTGTGGGGATGTTTTTCATCGGCAGGGACTGGGAAACTGGTCAGAATTGAAGGAATGATGGACGGCGCTAAATATAGGGAAATTCTTGAGGGAAACCTGTTTCAGTCTTCCAGAGATTTGAGACTGGGACGGAGGTTCACCTTCCAGCAGGACAATGACCCTAAGTATACTGCTAAAGCAACACTCAAGTGGTTTAAGGGGAAACATTTAAATGTCTTGGAATGGCCTAGTCAAAGCCCTGACCTCAATCCAATTGAGAATCTGTGGTATGACTTAAAGATTGCTGTACACCAGCGGAACCCATCCAATTTGAAGTTTTGTCTTGAAGAATGGGAAAAAATCCCAGTGGCTAGATGTGCCAAGCTTATAGAGACATACCCCAAGAGACTTGCAGCTGTAATTGCTGCACAAAGTGTGTGTGTGTGGGGTGGTGGGGGGGGGGGGGGGGATAGTTATGCACGCTCAAGTTTTCTGTTATTTTGTCTTTTTCTTGTTTGTTTCACAATAAAAAATATTTTGCATCTTCAAAGTGGTAGGCATGTTGTGTAACTGAAATGATACAAACCCCCAAAAAATCCATTTTAATTCCAGGTTGTAAGGCAACAAAATAGGAAAAATGCCAAGGGGGGTGAATACATTCGCAAGCCACTGTACCTTACCCCTTGACCCTAACACTTGATTAATAACAAACAGCTAACGTACTTGCACAATACTTCTGATGATATAGCCAATGTTGTCCTCTCTAGCTTGGCCATCTAGTGATGACCCTAGCAGACTGCTTTTGTGACAGTTGACCCAAAGCATCCCTCCTTCCACACAATGAGCTCTTTGTCTCTTTCTCTCTCTCTCTCTCTCTCCTCTGTTCTTCCACTCCTTTCTTCTCTTGAACTCTTTGGTAAATGCTGTTTTCTCCACTTCTCCTCCTAAGGCTATGTATACTAATGCTTCTCACTGTCCTGCATCTCTAAATGGGAAACGCTCCTCAAACAGGGCACATTCTTTTCCAGTCTCCAGTCTCTTTAACCATTAAAGGGAGCTGTTGTTGTTGTTGTTGTTGTTCATGTTCACATTATTGTTGCAGTCTCAGCCGGTTGGGCTGTTCTGCACTGCAGGTCTTAGGGTTAGTTTATAATGGTGATGATGATGATGATGATGATGATGATGATGATGATGATGATGAAGGTGATGATAGAGTTAATTTAAATGATGATAATGAAAGTTCATTTCAATGATGATGATTATGATGAAGATGATGAAGGTGATGATAGAGTTGATTTAAATGATGATGATGGTGATGATGATGAAAATGTCATCAGAGTTAGTTGATGAACTGAGCGCCCCCGTGAGGCACGATCTCCGTCAAGCCCCACCCAATTACGTTTCCCCTCTGCTCACACCCCTCGCCGTCCTGCAAAGCCAGCTGGGATATCTCCTCCTCCGCCAGCACTCGGTCCCACATGTTCACCCCCGTTATCTTCCCAATGAACGCCAACTTGGCATCGAAGCCTCCCTCAAACCCAGGCATCTCACTCCCACTGCCACCTGACCCTCCAGAGACCCCACCGACGTTTTTCTCCTGCCCCAGCTGGAGTGAGCCTCCATTGGGTAACACGTGGCCCTCGGCCACCCCGGGTGTGAATGCCACTCTGTGTCCATCGGCCCATAGTGACGCTATGCCCTGCTCAGAGCTCCAAGCCCCACATATGTGGGTCCAAATTCCTCCTCTCACCACGCCCCGCCCCTCCACCAGGTGAGCCTCTCCTCCCACGGTGAAGAGAGCCCTGGTTCCGCTGAGAATGAGCTGGATCTCATAGGGGTTCCGTTTGGTTCCGTAGGAGAACAGCACGGTTCTGTTGGAGATGGAAACGGGCTTGGCCCACAGGCACACGGTGAAGGAAGAGAGGGAGAGAGGGAGGTCTGGTGTCACCGAGGAGAAGATGCGACGGGAACGCATAGGGAAGAGAAGAGCGGTCTCACAGCCTGGGAGGGAGGACAGAATGAGAGAATTGCTTTAGTCATTTTGCGGTTATTAATTGATCTGCAAGATGACCAATTTAGGAAACCACGGGTATGACAAAAAAAATATTTTTACTTTTCTAATTACGTTGGTAACCAGTTTATAATAGCAATAAGGCACCTTGGGGGTTTGTGGTAAATGGCCAATATACCACGGCTAAGGGCTGTATCCAGGCACTCCGCGTTGTGTCTATCATAAGAACAGCCCTTAGCCGTGGTATTCTATCTATATAGGATCTCTAAGGTTGAACCTTTAACAGTCATGCATGCAGTTTGGTATTTGAGCGGTAGACCATGGTGTGATTGAGGTTCAGGTTGCGGTCAGTGGTAATGCGGTCAATGATGTCATAGACCGGAGGTTTTTCCCTGTCTTGTCCTTTTCCTCCCACTCCTCCTCCTCCTCCTCCTCCTCCCACTCATTTTTACATTTTACATTTTAGTCATTTAGCAGACGCTCTTATCCAGAGCGACTTACAGTTAGTGAGTGCATACATTTTTCATACTGGCCCCCCGTGAGGAATAGAACCCACAACCCTGGCGTTGCAAGCGCCACGCTCTACCAACTGAGCTACACTCCTCCTCCTCTTCCTCGGCGGGCGCAGTCGCTCTTCTCTCTCTCTCTTTCCTTAACGCCACGAAAGAGTAAACCGTGAGGTCACCATGTCTGTTTCTTATCACACACACACCACTCTCTCGTTTGCTTGTGCACATGTAGGCCTGCGCGTGTGTGTGTGTGTGTGTGTGTGTGCAGCTCTACTGTGTGCGATCTATAAAGGATAACACCATGAGATAATGCATCAACACAGAGTCAGACCAGAAGAGGAAATCCCTGCTGGTTTGAATCAGTCTTTGTGTGTGTGTGTGTGTGTGTGTGTGTGTGTGTGTGTGTGTTTGTTTGTGTGTGTGTATTACTAAGGGGTTCTAAATGAGCTCCCTTCCCCCTCTCTCTGCAGCAGCAGTCCGATAGCTAGGTTATGACACACACAGTGATTGACTCTTCCTACCAGACGCTAAATATTGACGTTACATTTGTCTCAGGTTTCTCTCCGGGGGTAACCGTTCCCATCTGGTTCTGCTTCCCAGGGTGCTTTGCTGTGGTTGCTGTGCCGACCTGCTAATGATTATACCTGTGTGTGTGTGTGTGTGTGTGTGTGTGTGTGTGTGTGTGTGTGTGTGTGTGTGTGTGTGTGAGTGATATAAACAGCATTGAGGTTTTATCTGATTAATGCTGGGAACTGGAGCTGGCTCACTGAAAGGCCTGGCGTCTCCATATGAACAGACTTGATTCAGAGAGAGACTCTTCTCTATAGAACAATAGCCTTGTTGCTCTCTGCTCAGATTGGGGATAAGCTACCTTTTTAAAGCCCTCTGGGTTTATTATAAGACCTGGGCTCATTTTGTTTTTGATTGAATTGCAACAGAGTAAGCAGGTAGAGGCCTGAACAGGACGTGGATATATTTAGGCTCGCAGAGCTTTGCAGATAGAGATCACAGATGCAGAGACTGGGTTTGGAACATGGAAAGGCACTCTGGTAAGAATTCCTGTTATAAGGAAAATGGATCAGAAACATTTTTTACATTCACACTCCCTAGGTATATGTTTGCTATATTCATTCTTTCAAGAATCAATGGGTTGTTAGAATCAAATTGCCTGGGCGGGATGTCTGATGTGATTCTTGTAAGTTGGGTGCTGTATCACCTGATTGTGTCTAAAAACTCACATAAATCTGCAACATTATGCAGAGCGGGGCTTCTCAACCTTGTTCGGTTACTGTACCACCAAGGACATGTTGCTCTGCCCGGGGTACCCCTGATCTACCCCCTCGTGTATTTTACCAGTAGGCCTATGGTCTCATGAGTATTCTCAAGTACCCCCTGTGGATAGGCCAAATACTAGTGCCCCTGGTTGAGTCAAGTACCCCCTGTGGATAGGCCAAGTACCAGTGCCCCTGGTTGAGTCAAGTACCCCCTTGGATAGGCCAAGTACTAGTGCCCCTGGTTGAGTCAAGTACCCCCTGTGGATAGGCCAAGTACTAGTGCCCCTGGTTGAGTCAAGTACCCCCTGTGGATAGGCCAAGTACTAGTGCCCCTGGTTGAGAACCACTGATGTAAAGGATGGCAGGATGTATAGATAGTGACACAGGAAGAGGTGTTCTCACCTGCGGGCAGGTGTCGTTGCCGTGCCGACTTGAGCGCTATTTCTAGCACTGCCCTCGTCTTCGCCAGCTCTGTCACCAGGGCATCCAGCATCTCTGCCGACACCACATCCTGCTGCAGGTTTCCCCCCTTTGCCTCTGGTGGCGTTACGGGTCCTGGATTACTCAGGCAGCTGTTTTCTAGCTTGATGGGTCGGGAAGCCTGTGTCCGCACCGCGGTGATGAGCTGCTGTAACAGTGTCTCCTGGTGGCTATTCCCAGAATTACCTGCAGATTTCCCAGCAGCAGTGCTCTGATCTTGCCTGAGATGCTCCATGCTCTCCCTGAGGCGAGCCTCCATCTGCATAGACATCTTCCGCCCAGCGGTCTCCACTGCAACGCCACAGGCCCCTCCGTACTGAGCCACAAACCTGGGGTCAGGAGAAGAGGGATTAGAGATGGATTACGTCAGAGACCAGGAGGAGAGCAGGCTGCAGTACACATGGGAGCCGAGCTAGCCAACTGCACCAGTAGTTTCTTATGCCACATTACACATGGACTCCTTTCAGATATACACAGGTGCACAGAGGTTAGGAGATCGATTTGGAATTGGTGGTTTGGGAAAGGTCGATTTGGGATTGGTGGTTTGGGAAAGGTCGATTTGGGTCGTAAAGGTCGTATTGGGATTGGTGCTTCTGTTCCATTGGCTGAGATGGCCTATATATTCGTGCCTATATATTAGTGCCCGTATATGAGTTGGTGGCAGGTAGCCTAGCTGTTAGAGCGTTGGGCCAGTAACCGAAAAGCTGCTGGTTCAAATCCCAGAGGCGACAAGGTGAAAAATCTATTGATGTGCCCTTGAGCAAGACACTTAAACCTAATTGCTTCAAGGTCGCCGTTGAATGGCAGAGCCTGGCCGTGACCCCACTCTCCGAGGGTGTCTCAGGGAGAGTGGGATATGCAAAAAACACATTTCCAATTAATACATGTGTGAAATAGGACAAATATAAGCAACCTTAGCATCTCTCCACGCAGCGATCCCAACTCCACCTTGATGATGTCATCGGAGTACTGCAGAAGCATGTTCTCCCTCATCTGAGAGTTCTCCAGCATGGAGAAGAGCTTGTCCCATTTAGTGATGTCTGTAGCCGTACAGGGGGTTGGGGTTGGGGTTGGGGTGGCTGGAGAGATGGAGAGAGAGGGAGAGAGAGGGAGAGAGAGAGAGAGGGAGAGAGCAAGAGAGAGGGAGAGAGAGAGAGGGAGAGAGCGAGAGAGAGAGAGAGAGAGAGAGAGAGGGAGAGAGAGAGAGAGGGAGAGAGAGAGGGAGAGAGGGGTGGAGCGGTAGAGACATGCATGTACGTTAGATGGCTTCAATTATCCTTCCCTTCCTATTCTTTATCCTGCCAACTGTCTGTCTCTCTCTCAGATTATCCCTTTCTTTGCTTGAAACAGTATCCGTCTATTTCCCGCTCTTCCCCTCTCTACACTTCTTGTTCTCTATCTCTCCCTCTCTTTCTCTTTCCGTGTCCTGTGTCCTGGCAGTTTGAGTTATTGGCACGGTCTCTCCCTCTGGTACGGTAATGTGTGATGTTACTCTCCAGTGTTTGTTTGGGCCGCTTCATCTTTAATAATGTAAAATCACATTACAAACTGCCCTGAGCAAAGTTATAGTTGTTTATGGTTTTCTGTTAGATTACGAACCATACACACACACACACACACACACTCATACACACGCCAAGGAGCCTGCCTTCCAAAATCAGCTGAGAGAAGAATTCCCCAATTAAATAGTATTTCTTTGATCAATGACCAGTCATTCATAATGGTCTGTTCCCAATAGGAGGCTAAAAGCCCCGGTCTCCTCTCGCTCAACTTACTCTCTGGCAGAGAACATCTCTGCCCAGACTTTCCCAGCCAACACTGACAGAACACATTGAGGAACACTCCCTCAGCCACAGCTCCTTGAGATAGACTGACTCTACTGACAGATCACAGCTAGATCAGTGATTCCCCAAACATCTGTTGCTTCATAACCCGCCTAAAGCTTTTGGAAATTTCAGAGCAGCTGAATTGGAAGTGACTCACCATTCAGTAAACACTGGTCCAGATTATTTACATTATTTATGTACTGTACTTACTCAACGTACCCTCTGGCAGGTGAGAGAAGGAAGAGAGAGGAGAAGAGAGGAGAGAGAGAAGAGAGAAGAGAGGAGAGAGGAGAAGAGAGGAGAGAGGAGAAGAGAGGAGAAGAGAGGAGAGAGGAGAAGAGAGAGAACATGTCCAGATGTGCTCAGCCAACTCTGACACATTAACACAGTCACTGCTCACTCTCTCTATGATTACACTCTTAGCTCTTCATATCCAGAGACTAATAACTTGACAAAGACCAACACTGGACAGAGTTCATCTAGACAGACTTTTACAACCCACAGAAGCAGAACGTACCCACAATGATTCTAAAATCAAACTCGTTTAGTATGATATCTGGACACACACTGACTGAACACAGCCATACAGAGTCCTGAAGAGCATACGTATTAAATAGACTTCCA
>NC_059197.1:33883119-33958119 GCF_020615455.1 Coregonus clupeaformis
AACCAAATGTCTTCCTGGCCCACCACTCCACCCTGGACGTGAACAGCCTTTACGACCAGGTCCACCTATACAAGGCAGCAGTGCCCACCTTCGCCCGGACCCTAAAGGATATCGCCCTCAACCGCAGACCCAACACCTCACACAGGAGCAACAGATCAACAGACACCCCGCCCAGACCAGCGGGACCCCCCCCAGGACCTACACATAGAGGACCCCCGCAGAGAGGACCTACATCCAGACCACAGCACCATCAACCACATCTACACCCCCACCCCAACCAATTAACTCCCCCCCAAGTCAACCATGCCCACACCCCATTTAGGCCCCCTCATATCAGACCTATGCCCCTCCTACCCACCCCAAGCCCCCCACTCCCACAAAGAGGGCCTCAACATGAAAGTCACACATACGCCCAGGCCGTGAGCAGGCAAACAGGCCCAACACCCACTCTTACACTAGCCCAAGCCAATGGCATGTACCAGATGCTCAGCAGGCTCTGCTCACAATTACTGGCCTGAGGCCAAACCACACAACCAACAACATTAGACACTTTATGGAACACAAAGCCTTCACTATTTCATCCTGGAATATCCAAGGCCTGAGGTCATCTGCCTTTGGCCTAAAGAGCAGGAATCTGGACTTCACCAAAGAAATCGGAAATACAGACATTGTCATCCTACAAGAAACATGGTATAGAGGAGACGGACCCACTGGTTGCCCTCTAGGTTACAGAGAGCTGGTAGTCCCATCCACCAAACTACCAGGTGTGAAACAGGGAAGGGACTCAGGGGTATGCTAATTTGGTATAGAGCAGACCTAACTCACTCTATTAAATAAATCAAAACAGGAACATTTTACATTTGGTTAGAAATTCAAAAGGAAATTATCTCAACTGAGAAAAATGTCCTCCTGTGTGCTACCTATATCCCCCCCACTAGAATCCCCATACTTTAATGAAGACAGTTTCTCCATCCTGGAGGGGGAAATCAATAATTTCCAGACCCAGGGACATGTACTAGTCTGTGGCGACCTAAATGCCAGAACTGGACAAGAACCTGACACCCTCAGCACACAGGGGGACAAACACCTACCTGGAGGTGACAGCATTCCCTCCCCCATATGCCCCCTAGGCACAACTACGACAACATAACCAACAAAAATGGGTCACGACTCCTGCAGCTCTGTCGCACACTGGGTATGTGCATAGTCAATGGTAGGCTTCGAGGGGACTCCTATGGTAGGTACACCTATAGCTCATCTCTTGGCAGTAGTACTGTAGACTACTTTATCACTGACCTCAACCCAGAGTCTCTCAGAGCGTTCACAGTCAGCCCACTGACACCCCTATCAGACCACAGCAAAATCACAGTCTACTTGAACAGAGCAATACTCAATCATGAGGCATCAAAGCCAAAAGAACTGAATAATATTAAGAAATGCTATAGATGGAAGGAAAGTAGTGTTGAAACCTACCAAAAAACAATTAGGAAACAACAAATTCAATCCATTCTAGACAACTTCCTGGACAAAACGTTCCACTGTAATAGTGAAGGTGTAAACTTGGCAGTAGAAAACCTAAACAGTATATTTGACCTCTCAGCTTCCCTATCAAATCTAAAAATCTCTAACAGAAAACCAAAGAAAAGTAATAACAGTGATAAATGGTTTGATGAAGAATGCAAAAACCTAAGAAAGAAATTGAGAAACCTATCCAACCAAAAACATAGAGACCCAGAAAACCTGAGCCTACGCCTTCACTATGGTGAATCACTAAAACAATACAGAAATACACTACGGAAAAGAAGGAACAGCATGTCAGAAATCAGCTCAATGTAATTGAAGAATCCATAGACTCTAACCACTTCTGGGAAAATTGGAAAACACTAAACAAACAACAACACGAAGAGCTATCTATCCAAAACGGAGATGTATGGGTAAACCACTTCTCCAATCTTTTTGGCCCTATAACAGAGAACAAACAGCAAATAAATATACATGATCAAATGCAAATCTTAGAATCAACTATTAAAGACTACCAGAACCCACTGGATTCTCCAATTACATTGAATGAACTACAGGATAAAATACAAACCCTCCAACCCAAAAAAGTCCTGTGGTGTTGATGGTATCCTCAATGAAATGATAAAATATACAGACCACAAATTTCAATTAGCTATACTTAAACTCTTTAACATCATCCTTAGCTCTGGCATCTTCCCCAACATCTGGAACCAAGGACTGATCACCCCAATCCACAAAAGTGGAGACAAATTTGACCCCAATAACTACCGTGGGATATCGTCAACAGCAACCTTAGGAAAATCCTCTGCATTATCATTAACAGCAGACTAGTTCATTTCCTCAGTGAAAACAATGTACTGAGCAAATGTCAAATTGGCTTTTACCAAATTACCGCAGACAGACCACGTGATTCACCCTGCACACCCTAATTGACAAACAAACAAACCAAAACAAAGGCAAAGTCTTCTCATGCTTTGTTGATTTCAAAAAAGCTTTTGACTCAATTTGGCATGAGGGTCTGCTATACAAATTGATGGAAAGTGGGGTTGGGGGAAAAACATACGACATTATAAAATCCATGTACACAAACAACAAGTGTGCGGTTAAAATTGGCAAAAAAACACACATTTCTTTCCACAGGGCCGTGGGGTGAGACAGGGATGCAGTTTAAGCCCCACCCTCTTCAACATATATATCAACGAATTGGCGAGGGCACTAGAACAGTCTGCAGCACCCGGCCTCACCCTACTAGAATCTGAAGTCAAATGTCTTCTGTTTGCTGACGATCTGATGCTTCTGTCACCAACCAAGGAGGGCCTACAGCAGCACCTAGATCTTCTGCACAGATTCTGTCAGACCTGGGCCCTGACAGTAAATCTCAGTAAGACAAAAATAATGGTGTTCCAAAAAAGGTCCAGTTGCCAGGACCACAAATACAAATTCCATCTAGACACCGTTGCCCTAGAGCACACAAAAAACTACACATACCTCGGCCTAAACATCAGCGCCACAGGTAACTTCCACAAAGCTGTGAACGATCTGAGAGACAAGGCAAGAAGGGCCTTCTATGCCATCAAAAGGAACATAAAATTTGACATACCAATTAGGATCTGGCTAAAAATACTTGAATCAGTTATAGAACCCATTGCCCTTTATGGTTCTGAGTTCTGGGGTCCGCTCACCAACCAATAATTCACAAAATGGGACAAACACCAAATTGAGACTCTGCATGCAGAATTCTGCAAAAACATCCTCCGTGTACAACGTAAAACACCAAATAATGCATGCAGAGCAGAATTAGGCCAATACCCGCTAATTATCAAAATCCAGAAAAGAGCCGTTAAATTCTATAACCACTTAAAAGGAAGCGATTCCCAAACCTTCCATAACAAAGCCATCACCTACAGAGAGATGAACTTGGAGAAGAGTCCCCTAAGTAAGCTTGTCCTGGGGCTCTGTTCACAAACACAAACAGACCCCACACAGCCCCAGGACAACAACAACAACAACACAACTAGACCCAACCAAATCATGAGAAAACAAAAAGAGAATTACTTGACACATTGGAAAGAACAAACAAAAAAACAGAGCAAACTAGAATGCTATTTGGCCCTAAACAGAGAGTACATAGTGGCAGAATACCTGACCACTGTGACTGACCCAAACTTAAGGAAAGCTTTGACTATGTACAGACTCAGTGAGCATAGCCTTGCTATTGAGAAAGGCCGCCGTAGGCAGACCTGGCTCTCAAGAGAAGACAGGCTATGTGCACACTGCCAACAAAATGAGGTGGAAACTGAGCTGCACTTCCTAACCTCCTGCCAAATGTATGACCATATTAGAGACACATATTTCCCTCAGATTACAGCCGATCCACAAAGAATTCGAAAACAAACCCAATTTTGATAAACTCCCTTATCTACTGGGTGAAAAACCACAGTGTGCCATCACAGCTGCAAGATTTGTGACCTGTTGCCACAAGAAAAGGGCAACCAGTGAAGAACAAACACCATTGTAAATACAACCCATATTTATGTTTATTTATTTTCCAATTTGTACTTTAACTATTTGCACATTGTTACAACACTGTATATATACATAATATGACATTTGAAATGTCTTTATTCTTTTGAAACTTCTGAGTGTAATGTTTACTGTTAATATTTATTGTTTATTTCACTTTTGTTTACTATCTACTTCACTTGCTTTGGCAATGTTAACACACGTTTCCCATGCCAATAAAGCCCTTAAATTGAATTGAATTGAATTGAATTGAGAGAGAGAGAGAGAGAGAGAGAGAGAGAGAGAGAGAGAGAGAGAGACTTTTTGACTTGTTGTCTTTCTTTAATGGTACATCCTCATCTAATTAATACCTCACCCCACCCCCCACCCCTTAAAATAAAGTACACAGATTACCAATATCCCCTGTACTGCATACTCACCTTTTCCTCTACCCCATGTTACAAAAACAACACCACACATCACAATAACCCAAACCTCACCAACTCTACAACCGTATATCCAGACAATCTTCCTCAGCTATACAGACAGCCCCCCCAACACACCATATTTCTTGAAACATCTCCACACTTTTTATCATTTTATAAAACTCAAATTCCACCCTAAGGCGCGCAGAGACCATCCCATTAAATAATAGTAAAGGGTCTGTTATCCCCCACCTTTGACCCTGTTCCTCCTTGTTAGCCAAATAGCTAACTTTGACTGAGCAAACAGAAAATTCAACAACACACATTTTTCCTTTTCCTTATTTGAATACCTGTACCCCATTATAAACATCCTGACAGTAAAACCCACCCCCAACCTCTCACACAGACATTCCAACTGAGACATTAAAGGCATTAACCTGGCGCACACAGAAAACACATGAATCACAGTTTCACTCATGACACAGAAAGGACACCCTGTCTGACTCCCCGGTTCAACCCGTGCTAACCAGCTGTTAGTGGCCAGGGCTCCATGTAAAACCCTCCACTGGAGGTCCCCTGACCTCTTTGGTACTGGGAGTTTGTAGAGCCCCCTCCATCTAAAACCAACCATACTCTCCGCTCCACATGCCCCCTGCCACTGATGTGCCTTCACTCCTGTTAGGCTCCTAATGTTCCTTACCTTAATGCAGAGGTTGTAGAGGGCTTTACCTCCCACCCCTCAAACTCGCCCAGGCTCGGAGTGTTAAAATCTAACAAGTCCTCCAGACCCCCTTGCCAGTCCCCAGTCTCTGCCGTCACGTGCAGTGGCGGAAACATTGGTGGCCCCTCCCCTTTGGCTGCTCAAACACCCCCCTACCGGCTCGGACAGTGCCTCCTGGACTTCCCCAGGAATCTCTCCAGCAGCCTAAGAGACGTTAGTCCTGTTTGTTTTGCTAGGACTTCTGGGGTTTTCCATCCATCCTCTCCCAGCAGTCGCAGGTCACCCAGCCTTAGTAATCCCGCTGCCATCAGTCGCCTCTTCAGGGTGGCTGACTGAACCCGATCTCAAAAGGATGACTGGGTTGTGGAAGATAGGCTCCTCCCACACCCACAGCCCAGGCTCCACACCCCCTTTCGTGTGGGCCTTAGTAGCTGCCAGGCCCTCAGCACCGCAGAGTAAAAATCAGAGAGTCCTGCTGTACTCAGCCCCTCCAGCCTCATGAGGAATAGCTGCCGGTCCAACCCTAATCCGCCAGCTCTCCTCAGCAGCGCGCATGCTGGCTCCCTCCATCCGACATCAGTATGGTACAGCAGTCTCTGTGCCGCCTTTAGTCGGAATGCAGCCACCCTGCTCTCCAGTTCCACCAGGCCCTGTCCTCCTTCATTTACGGACATATACAACACTGCCGCCCTCAGCCAGTGATGGCCCGACCAGAAGAAATCCACCAGCTTGCGTTGCAGGTCTGCGAGCAGCCCAGCAGGGGGTTGAGGACAGCCAGTTTATGCCACAGGGAAGATGCCACCAGGTTGTTGATTATCAGCACCCTCCCTCTATATGACACTTGGGACAGGAGCCACCTCCACCTGGCCAGTCTTGACACCACTGCCTGTGACAGCCCCTCCCAGTTCTTCCTGACCCACCTCTCCGAGCCCAGGTACACCCCCAATATTTTAAGCCCTTCACAACCCCACTGCAACCCCCCTGGAAGCAGAGGAGGGACCCTATCCCCCATGCCCCACATAACAGAGCTTTGCTCTTTCCCCAGTTTACCTTAGCTGACGAAGCTCCCTCGTACACCTTCAGACTATTCTCCAGTGCCTGCATATCCTGACCATCCCTGACCATCACAGAAACGTCATCTGCATACGCTGACACTGCTATGCCTGTCCAGCACACTCCTTGCAGTCTCCTGCGTAGCAGGCCCAAAAAAGGTTCAATGGCTAGTGTATATAACTGCCCTGATAGAGGGCATCCTTGTCTAATGCCCCGCCTCACCCAGACTGGCCTACTGAGCCCCCCTCCCACCTTAACCATACATGATGCCCCAGCATACAACATCTTCACATAGGCCAAAAACCTTTCCCCAAACCCAAACACAGACATCACATTAAACAGATACTCATGGTCCACTCTATCAAAGGCCTTCTCTTGATCTAAAGAGACCAGACCAAAGTTCACATTAGAACTTTCGACAAGTCCAACATGTCCCTGATTAAGAACAAGTTGTCCGTGATTAAGCGTCCTGGTATGCAATATGTCTGGTCCTTGTGTACTATAGAGTCCAGATGGGACTTTAGTCTGTTAGCGAGGACCTTGGCAAATATCTTGTAGTCCGCACAGAGCAATGCCACAGGCCTCCAGTTCTTAAGTTCACACAAGTCCCTTTTTTGGGCAGGAGAGTCAGAGCCGCCCGACGGCAGCTCATCGGCAACTCTCCTACCCCCGACGCATTCACGCAACACGCGAAAGAAGTCCAGTCCAATTATTCCCCAGAATTTTTATAAAACTCCACTGGGAGTCCATCGACCCCGGTGCACGGCCGGGGACATCTGGGTTACGGCCTCTGCCAGTTCATGGGACAACAGGGGAATGTCCATTTCATCCCTTTGTACCAGAGAGAGCTTAGGAGTTTGGCAAACAAAACCTGAGCACACATAGGATCACACAGTTCTGCCTTATACAATTCAGTATAAAACTCCACAGTCCGCTCCCGCATCTCCCCCACCACAGAGGTCACCCGCCCATCCGAAAGCCGTAGACAATGCATACCCTTGGCTTCACCGCTCTGTCTTTCCAAACCAAAGAAGAAGGAGCTGGGAGCATCCATCTCCTTGAGCATGGAGAACCTAGCTCTTACAAGTGCTCCCTTTGCTTTAACCTGGAAAAAACTGCCCAGGTCCCTACGTAGTTCAGCTAGATTAACCTGGAGGCCTACATTGCCTTGCCCCACCAGCTCTACCTCCATCTCACTAATACTACGTTCAAGTTCCCCCAATACTCTCCTAGCCTCTGAGGATGACAGAGCTGTATACTGTTGGCAGAAAAGCCGAATTTGGACTTTTCCCACATCCCACCATTGACTCAGAGACTCATACTCCCCTCTTCGCTGCCCCCACCTTTCCCAAAAAGTCTGGAAACCTGAGCAAAAAGTGGCATCTTGTAAGAGCTTTACATTAAACTTCCAATAGGATGCCTGCCGAGGCCCTGGTGAAATAGACAGCCGAGCCATGGTTATGTGATGATCCGAAAAACCCACCGGGAGAATGGTAGCGCCCAACAACCTATTGCTCTGATTCCTGGACATGTACAATCGATCAAGTCGGGCTGCACTCACCCTAGCCCCAAAGACCTTCACCCATGTATACTGTCTTGTGTTGGGATGTCTAGTTCTCCAAACATCAACTAGGTCAAATTGATTAATAATGTCCCTTAACACCCCCACTGAGCCTGAATGAGGCTCCTCCCCATTTCTGTCTTTCGTAAAATCCATCGTACAGTTCCAGTCCCCGCCGACCACCAGCGTCTCCTCAGGCGCTACCTGTGAGAGTTCCTTTCTAAGACACCCAAATAGAAGCCCCCTCTCTCTCCCTGTGTTGGGCGCATACACATTTATAAAGACAAAACCCCTGTTGTTAATTTCTGCCTTTACTACAAGCAGTCTACCTGTACACACCTCTTTTGAGGAGCAAATTTTTACAGACAGACCCGGTACAAAAAGGACTGCCACCCCTGCACTAACATTTGTTCCATGGCTCAGCACACTTGCCCCTTTCCACCAGAGCCCCCAATCAACTTCATTCACCACATCGCTATGCGTCTCCTGCAGAAACAACACTTGTACTTTTTTTTGTTTTACATATTCACCCAACACACTCCTCTTTCCCGCATCTCTGGCGCCATTAATATTAAGCGAGCCTACCCAAAGAGTCTCCATAAGAAGTGGGAGAAAAGCCAGCAAAGAAAGAGACCAATAGCAAAGCTCAAAAAACTCCAGTGCCAGAAAGAAAACTTTCATCTAGACAGTGTCTGAAGGTAGACCTTTACGCACAGTTGTGACCCACTTCCTTAACCTAAACCGTTTCCTGGGTGAGAGGACACCATGCCCCTCATTTTTCATTGCATGTTGCACTGATCTTACAAACTTTCCCGGATCGCAAAAAAAAGCCTCAAGATTAACTTTTTTCCCCTTAGTCTCCTTCAGGAACCTTGACAGTTCCCTCACTGTGTACTTTGACCCCTCTGACTGACTGGCTGTCAGCTCTGGACCAATGGAGGAGGAGTCTGAAAAGAAATCCTCCTCATCGTCTTCTTCCTCAGACTCACCTTCCTCCTCCTCATCTCCATCTCCCATCCTGACCACCTGTCCTTCCTCTCTAGTCGGGGCCTCCCCCCCCGCACCAGGCAACCTGACCACCTGCCCTTCCTCTCTAGTCGGGGCCTCCCCCCCCGCACCAGGCAAAGGTTCCTTGGTGTCTTTCATCACACCAGCCTCTGCCCTCCCACCTCCTTTCTTCTCCCCCCTTTTTCCTCTTCCGCTTGACACCCTCCTCCACCCCTCCTAGTCGCTCACCCTTCCCCACTACACTCTCCTCATCCACTAACATAACCTGACTAGACCCAGCCTCGTCTACACCACCATCTATAACATGACTAGACCCAGCCTCATCTACACCACCATCTATAGCATGACTAGGCCCAGCCTCATCTACACCACACTCCATAGCATGACTAGCCCCAGCCTCAGCTACACCACCATCCATCACACGACTAGACCCAGCCCCATCTACACCACCATCTATAGCATGACTAGGCCCAGCCCCATCTACACCACCATCTATAGCCTGACTAGACCCAGCCCCCATCTACACCACCACCTATAGCATGACTAGACCCAGCCTTAACTACACCACCATCTGTCGCATGACTAGGTCCAGCCTCTGCTGCCTGCGTCTCATGGACTCCTGCACGTTGACCTCGATTTCCTCCACTGGCGCTTGAACCCTCACCTTGTCTACGGCCTTTATGTGGGCACGCAAAGCTCTTATGCCCCAAATCCCCACACTCAAAGCACCGTAGACTATCTGTGCTGGCAAAACCTGCGTAGAGCCCCTCCCCATGCCTCACTTTAAAGTGCACATTTAACTGTTGCTCATTGTTGTTCAGAAACATGAACACTTGCCTCCGGAATGAAACAACGTGCTTGGACGGCATCTGCCTGAAAACCTGCCGACAGTACCACGAAAACCACTAGCAAACTTACCAAAACGACTCAACTCCTTCCTGATTTGATCATCCGTAATAAACGGAGGCAAATTTGCAACTACCACCCTGGTCGAAGGGGGTAGAAAGAGGAGAAATTGGGACCAACACATCCCTTACAAATATTCCGCTTGAAATGAGCCTACCCACCAAATGTGCCCTTTTCATGAACACAACCACAGCTTTGTTCATTCTGGACGCGGAATGTATAAATTCGGCTCCTACCTGTTCGCCGACCGCGAGCAGAACCTCCTCCACCTTAATTCCATTCTCAGGAACACACCTGAATCCATGCCGTAACGACAGCGTTTCCTCCGCGCTAGGCTGCGAAGCCATCGCTCACACCTCACCGTTCAAAACCCCAGGAAACTAAACCTCTGTCCTCTTCCTCTCTAACTTTGAAAAATAAAAAACAGTGGGTACCACTAAAACAAACAGTGCATTAACCCTCCACCATAGAAGAGAGAAAACAAGGAAGGAAAACAAACAAATTAGTTAGGACAAGCCTTCCACACCAAACACTCAAACTCCAAAAAACTCCCAGCATGCACAGAGAGAGAGAGAGAGAGAGAGAGAGAGAGAGAGAGAGAGAGAGAGAGAGAGAGAGAGAGAGAGAGAGAGAGAGAGAGAGGGAGAGAGAGAGAGAGAGAGAGAGAGAGAGAGAGAGAGAGAGAGAGAGAGAGAGAGAGAGAGAGAGAGAGAGAGAGAGAGAGAGAGAGGGAGGGAGGGAGGGAGGGAGGGAGGGAGGGAGGGAGGGAGGGAGGGAGGGAGGGAGGGAGAGACCGGCTGCTTCTGGTTTTGTTGTGGTACAGTCTTTAATTGTTTACTGCCCTCTGAGCTATAGATGGATGACTGGTAGACTGCTAGATGGCTTTTGCGTGTTTGCAGGTGTGTGTTTTTGTGTTTGTGTGTGTGTATGTGTGTGTGTGTGTGTGCGTGCGTGCGTGCGTGCGTGCGTGCGTGCGTGCGTGCGTGTGCGTGCATGTTCCCGAAGGCGACTGGAGGTCAGGTAGGAACATCAAAGACCATGTAATAATGTTGTCAGTACTGAGCGGCTGCTTGGCGACGGTTGCTCTGTTGATTGTTTTGGGGTTGTATTAGTGATTTTATCACAACAGACATACAGGTCACAACAGACAGACAGGTCAACAGACAGACAGGTCAACAGACAGACAGGTCAACAGCAGACAGACAGGGTCATAACAGACAGACAGGGTCACAACAGAGCGACACACTTTACATGCTGAAGCCCTCCTGCAGGACTTCAGACCTGCTGCTCCATGCTTTTTTAATAATAATAATAATTGATTACATTAGTAAAATAATCATCTCAAAGTTACTCCGTTTCTATCTTGCTCTCTCTCTCTTTTCGTCTATCTCCCTACTGTCCCTGTGTTTTGTAGATGCTCAGTAAATCAGGGTAGTTTAGTTGTGTGCATAGTGCATACATACCGGTGGGCAGCAGAGGGCTGGCAGTGGTTGCCTTGTCTTTCACCTGTATTGCTCTGAATCTTGGTAAACGTTCAGAAATATGCAATACATAAATGTACAGTAGGCATGGACTATGATTTATTTCTTAGATGAGTTTCCATGGGAGGCAGTGTAAATGTTATCTATTGGATGATGAGTTGCCATGGTGGACAGTGTAAATGTTATCTATTGGATGATGAGTTGCCATGGGAGACAGTGTAAATGTTATCTATTGGATGATGAGTTGCCATGGTGGGCAGTGTAAATGTTATCTTTTGGATGATGAGTTGCTATGGTGGGCAGTGTAAATGTTATCTATTGGATGATGAGTTGCCATGGTGGACAGTGTAAATGTTATCTATTGGATGATGAGTTGCCATGGGAGGCAGTGTATATGTTATCTATTGGATGATGAGTTGCTATGGTGGGCAGTGTAAATGTTATCTATTGGATGATGAGTTGCCATGGTGGGCAGTGTAAATGTTATCTATTGGATGATGAGTTGCTATGGTGGGCAGTGTAAATGTTATCTATTGGATGATGAGTTGCCATGGTGAGCAGTGTAAATGTTATCTATTGGATGATGAGTTGCCATGGTGGGCAGTGTAAATCTTATCTATTGGATGATGAGTTTCCATGGGAGGCCGTGTAAATGTTATCTATTGGATGATGAGTTGCCATGAGAGGCAGTGTATATATTATCTATTGGATGATAAGTTGCCATGGGATGCAGTGTAAATGCTATCTATTGGATGATGAGTTGCCATGGGAGACAGTGTAAATGTTATCTATTGGATGATGAGTTGCCATGGTGGGTAGTGTAAATGTTATCTATTGGATGATGAGTTGCCATGGTGAGCAGTGTAAATGTTATCTATTGGATGATGAGTTGCCATGGTGGGCAGTGTAAATGTTATCTATTGGATGATGAGTTGCCATGGGAGGCAGTGTAAATGTTATCTATTGGATGATCAGTTGCCATGGGAGACAGTGTAAATGTTATCTATTGGATGATGAGTTGCCATGGTGGGCAGTGTAAATGTTATGTATTGGATGATGAGTTGCCATGGTGGGCAGTGTAAATGTTATCTATTGGATGATGAGTTGCCATGGGAGACAGTGTAAATGTTATCTATTGGATGATGATTTGCCATGGTGGGCAGTGTAAATGTTATCTTTTGGATGATGAGTTGCCATGGGAGACAGTGTAAATGTTATCTATTGGATAATGAGTTGCCATGGTGGGCAGTGTAAATGTTATCTATTGGATGATGAGTTGCCATGGGAGACAGTGTAAATGTTATCTATTGGATGATGAGTTGCCATGGGAGACAGTGTAAATGTTATCTATTGGATGATGAGTTGCCATGGTGGGCAGTGTAAATGTTATCTATTGGATGATGAGTTGCCATGGGAGACAGTGTAAATGTTATCTATTGGATGATGAGTTGCCATGGTGGGCAGTGTAAATGTTATCTTTTGGATGATGAGTTGCCATGGGAGACAGTGTAAATGTTATCTATTGGATAATGAGTTGCCATGGTGGGCAGTGTAAATGTTATCTATTGGATGATGAGTTGCCATGGGAGACAGTGTAAATGTTATCTTTTGGATGATGAGTTGCCACGGTGGGTAGTGTAAATGTTATCTATTGGATCATGAGTTGCCATGGGATGCAGTGTAAATGTTATCTATTGGATGATGAGTTGCCATGAGAGGTAGTGTATATATAATAATAATAATAATAATAATAATATGCCATTTAGCAGACGCTTTTATCCAAAGCGACTTACAGTCATGCGTGCACACATTTTTTTTGTGTATGGGTGGTCCCGGGGATCGAACCCACTACCTTGGGGGATCGAACCCACTACCTTGGCGTTACAAGCGCCGTGCTCTACCAGCTGAGCTACAGAGGACCATTATCTATTGGATGATGAGTTGCCATGGGTAACTCACCTACAAACAAGCAATATTTCTGGCTCTCACAGACCTGTAACTTCTTCTTTAAGAGGCTCCTCTGTCCTCCACTCGTTACCTGTATTAATGGCACCTGTTTGAACTTGTTATCAGTATAAAAGACACCTGTCCACAACCTCAAACAGTCACACTCCAAACTCCACTATGGCCAAGACCAAAGAGCTGTCAAAGGACACCAGAAACAAAATTGTAGACCTGCACCAGGCTGGGGAAGACTGAATCTGCAATAGGTAAGCAGCTTGGTTTGAAGAAATCAACAGTGGGAGCAATTATTAGGAAATGGAAGACATACAAGACCACTGATAATCTCCCTCGATCTGGGGCTCCACGCAAGATCTCACCCCGTGGGGTCAAAATGATCACAAGAACGGTGAGCAAAAATACCAGAACCACACGGGGGGACCTAGTGAATGACCTGCAGAGAGCTGGGACCAAAGTAACAAAGCCTACCATCAGTAACACACTACGCCGCCAGGGACTCAAATCCTGCAGTGCCAGACGTGTCCCCCTGCTTAAGCCAGTACAAGTCCAGGCCCGTCTGAAGTTTGCTAGAGTGCATTTGGATGATCCAGAAGAGGATTGGGAGAATGTCATATGGTCAGATGAAACCAAAATAGAACTTTTTGGTAAAAACTCAACTCGTTGTGTTAGGAGGACAAAGAATGCTGAGTTGCATCCAAAGAACACCATACCTACTGTGAAGCATGGGGGTGGAAACATCATGCTTTGGGGCTGTTTTTCTGCAAAGGGACCAGGACGACTGATCCGTGTAAAGGAAAGAATGAATGGGGCCATGTATCGTGAGATTTTGAGTGAAAACCTCCTTCCATCAGCAAGGGCATTGAAGATGAAACGTGGCTGGGTCTTTCAGCATGACAATGATCCCAAACACACCGCCCGGGAACGAAGGAGTGGCTTCGTAAGAAGCATTTCAAGGTCCTGGAGTGGCCTAGCCAGTCTCCAGATCTCAACCCCATAGAAAATCTTTGGAGGGAGTTGAAAGTCTGTGTTGCCCAGAGACAGCCCCAAAACATCACTGCTCTAGAGGAGATCTGCATGGAGGAATGGGCCAAAATACCAGCAACAGTGTGTGAAAACCTTGTGAAGACTTACAGAAAACGTTTGACCTGTGTCATTGGCAACAAAGGGTATATAACAAAGTATTGAGAAACTTTTGTTATTGACCAAATACTTATTTTCCACCATAATTTGCAAATAAATTCATAAAAAATCCTACAATGTGATTTTCTGGATTTTTTTTCTCTCATTATGTCTGTCATAGTTGACGTGTACCTTATGATGAAAATTACGGGCCTCTCTCATCTTTTTAAGTGGGAGAACTTGCACAATTGGTGGCTGACTAAATACTGTTTTTCCCCACTGTAAATAATAACAGATGATAGGACGAAGTTGTCATCTCTCTCTATTGTTCTCTACCCTCCTTCTCTCTCTCTCTCTCTCTCTCTCTCTCTATCTCTCTCTCTCTCTCTCTCTCTCTCTCTCTCTTTCTTTCTCTCTTTCTTTCTCTCTCTCTCTTTCTCTCTCTCACTCTCTCTCTCTCACCCTCTCTCTCTCTCTCTCTCTCTCTCTCTCGCTCTCTCTCTCTCTCACTCTCTCACTCTCTCTCTCTCTCTCTCTCTCTCTCTTTCTTTCTCTCTCACCCTCTCTCTCACTCTCGCTCTCTCTTTCTCTCTCGCCCCCCCTCTCTCTCTCTCTCTCTCTCTCTCTCTCTCTCTCTCTCTCCTCTCTTTCTCTCTCTCTCTATTAAATTAAAAATTAAATTTCAATGTAAGTGCTTTATTGGCATGCAATGGGTTCTATAACTGATTCAAGTATTTTTAGCCAGATCCTAATTGGTATGTGAAATTTTATGTTCCTTTTGATGGCATAGAAGGCCCTTCTTGCCTTGTCTCTCAGATCGTTCACAGCTTTGTGGAAGTTACCTGTGGCGCTGATGTTTAGGCTGAGGTATGTATCGTTTTTTGTGTGCTCTAGGGCAACGGTGTTTGGATTGAATTTGCATTTGTGGTCCTGGCAACTGGACCTTTTTTGGAACACCATTATTTTTGTCTTACTGAGATTTACTGTCAGGGCCCAGGTCTGACAGAATCTGTGCAGAAGATCTAGGTGCTGCTGTAGGCCCTCCTTGGTTGGTGACAGAAGCACCAGATCATCAGCAAACAGTAGACATTTGACTTCAGATTCTAGTAGGGTGAGGCCGGGTGCTGCAGACTGTTCTAGTGCCCTCGCCAATTCGTTCATCTATATATGTTGAAGAGGGTGGGGCTTAAACTGCATCCCAGTCTCACCCCACGGCCCTGTGGAAAGAAATGTGTGTGTTTTTTGCCAATTTTAACCTCACACTTGTTTTTTGTGTACATGGATTTTATAATGTTGTATGTTTTTCCCCCAACCCCACTTTCCATCAATTTGTATAGCAGACCCTCATGCCAAATTGAGTCAAAAGCTTTTTTGAAATCAACAAAGCATGAGAAGACTTTGCCTTTGTTTTGGTTTGTTTGTTTGTCAATTAGGGTGTGCAGGGTGAATACCTGGTCTGTCGTACGGTAATTTGGTAAAAAGCCTATTTGACATTTGCTTAGTACATTGTTTTCACTGAGGAAAGGAACTAGTCTGCTGTTAATGATAATGCAGAGGATTTTCCCAAGGTTGCTGTTGACGCATATCCCACGGTAGTTATTGGGGTCAAATTTGTCTCCACTTTTATGGATTGGGGTGATCAGTCCTTGGTTCCAAATATTGGGGAAGATGCCAGAGCTAAGGATGATGTTAAAGAGTTCCAATTGGAATTTGTGGTCTGTATATTTTATCATTTCATTGAGGATACCATCAACACCACAGGCCTTTTTGGGTTGGAGGGTTTGTATTTTGTCCTGTAGTTCATTCAATGTAATTGGAGAATCACGTGGGTTCTGGTAGTCTTTAATAGTTGATTCTAAGATTTGCATTTGATCGTGTAATTTTTTGTGCTGTTTGTTCTTTGTTATAAGGCCAAAAAGATTGGAGAAGTGGTTTACCCATACATCTCCATTTTGGATAGATAGCTCTTCGTGTTGTTGTTTGTTTAGTGTTTTCCAATATTCCCAGAAGTGGTTAGAGTCTATGGATTCTTCAATTACATTGAGCTGATTTCTGACATGCTGTTCCTTCTTTTTCTGTAGTGTATTTCTGTATTGTTTTAGTGATTCACCATAGTGAAGGCGTAGGCTCAGGTTTTCTGGGTCTCTACGTTTTTGGTTGGATAGGTTTCTCAATTTCTTTCTTAGGTTTTTGCATTCTTCATCAAACCATTTGTCACTGTTTTTTATTTTCTTCGGTTTTCTGTTAGAGATTTTTAGATTTGATAGGGAAGCTGAGAGGCCAAATATACTGTTTAGGATGAACTATAGGTGTACCTACCATAGGAGTCCCCTAGAAACCTACCATTGACTATGTACATACCCAGTGTGCGACAGAGCTGCAGGAGTTGTGACCCGTCTTTGTTGGTTATGTTGTCGTAGTTGTGCCTAGGGGGGCATATGGGGGAGGGAATGCTGTCACCTCCAGGTAGGTGTTTGTCCCCCTGTGTGCTGAGGGTGTCAGGTTCTTGACCAGTTCTGGCATTTAGGTCGCCACAGACTAGTACATGTCCCTGGGTCTGGAAATGATTGATTTCCCCCTCCAGGATGGAGAAGCTGTCTTCATTAAAGTATGGGGATTCTAGTGGGGGGATATAGGTAGCACACAGGAGGACATTCTTCTCTGTTGAGATAGTTTCCTTTTGAATTTCTAGGCAAATGTAAAATGTTCCTGTTTTGATTAATTTAATAGATTGAGTTAGGTCTGCTCTATACCAAATTAGCATACCCCCTGAGTCCCTTCCCTGTTTCACACCTGGTAGTTTGGTGGATGGGACTACCAGCTCTCTGTAACCTAGAGGGCAACCAGTGGGTCCGTCTCCTCTATACCATGTTTCTTGTAGGATGACAATGTCTGTATTTCCGATTTCTTTTGTGAAGTCCAGGTTCCTGCTTTCTAGGCCAAAGGCAGATGACCTCAGGCCTTGGATATTCCAGGATGAAATAGTGAAGGCTTTGTGTTCCATAAAGTGTCTAATGTTGTTGGTTGTGTGGTTTGGCCTCAGGCCAGTAATTGTGAGCAGAGCCTGCTGAGCATCTGGTACATGCCATCGACTTGGGCTAGTGTAAGAGTGGGGGTTGGGCCTGTTTGCCTGCTTACGGCCTGGGCGTATGTGTGACTTTCATGTTGAGGCCCTCTTTGCTGGAGTGGGGGGCATGGGGGGGGTGTCTGTTGAGTGTCTCGCTGGTCTGGGCGGGGTGTCTGTTGATCTGTTGCTCCTGTGTGAGGTGTTGGGTCTGCGGTTGAGGGCGATATCCTTTAGGGCCCGGGCGAAGGTGGGCACTGCTGCCTTGTATAGGTGTACCTGGTCGTAAAGGCTGTTCACGTCCAGGGTGGAGTGGTGGGCCAGGTAGACATTTGGTTTTGATGCACAGTCACGGGAAATACTTGCGTTTACCTGCTGTATGGTAGCAGGGTGGAAGTATTTTCGTGGTAGCAGGGTTGAGATAACCACTTGTGCATTGGGGAAGTAGAAGAAGCTTTTTCTATCACTCCCTTGAGTGCTGTGGCCACACTTTCCTGCTGTGTTCTCAGGTTGTTTGTGCCTGTGTGTATTATTATGTGGCTGGGTGATCCTAGTTGGTCCTCAGACAGAAGGTCTAGGGCGCGCTGGGTGTTTGGACACCAGAGTTTAGACACTCTGCATTTGGGAAAAAGTTTATTTTCTTGTATGTATTTCCCATTTGAGTCCATAAGAAGTACAATTTGTGGCTTGTGTATGTCCTCAATGGGTGTGGGGGGGTTGTCATGAGGGCTTTCAGGGTGGCTAACAGGGGGGGTGCTCAGAGGGGTTGGGATCCCCAGGGCTTGGGGTTCTTCATTTGTTTGTCTGGGTGTGATGTCGAGGCTATGGTCAGGGTCTAGGGTGTACTCTTCTGCTGCGGTATCGAGACTCTGGCCAGGATCTGAGGTGGGCTGTTCTCTAATGGGTTGTTCAATGTCACCCGTCATCGTTCTCACCTTCTCCTCCAGCACTCTGATCCTCTCCTCTAGTGCTCTGTTCTTCTCCTGCTCCTGCTCTTTCTCCTGTTGAAGTTGTCTCACCACAGTCCAGAGTGCAGACATGTCTCTCTCCACCTCCAGCCTCCAGGTCTGGTTAAGGGGGTGTTGTTGTGCTGGACTGTTGTCTGGGTCTGTGCTGACTGGAGTGTGTTCACCTGCCGTTCCAGCTCCACCTGCCTTACCTCCAGCTGGGTGAATGTATCCTTCATTTCAATGAGGGAGTAGTACTCTGTGCTGGGAAGTTGACTTTCCACTTGGGGTTGCTCTGTGGGGTTATTTAATGAAGAGGTCTGGTCTGACCCGCTCGGGGTGGGGGTATCTTTCTCAAGGGAGAGCTTCTCCTGCTGAGCTATTTCTTTGATTAGGTGAAAGTCCAGCTGGAACTGTTTGGGGTTGCCCTGTACCAATACTGTTCCAGATTTATAGAGATTTATATTAGCTGACTCAGAGTCCTCGTTGTCTAGTATCCTGATTTTCCAACCATCGCTAACACCCCCCCTCTTAACAGAGGGGTAGTGTGTTAATATAGAACTGTGCCATGCCAGGGGATGGTCTGTGTGGAAGATAAGGTTGCTTATGTTCCCATTTTTATAAAAGTCAGCTAAAAGTGTTTCCTGATTTCCCATAAGGAGCTTCATTTTGTACACTTTTCGTGTCTTATCATTCTTTACATTCAGAGGGTACTGTATTTTAATGACCTCTGAACAGCGGGGGGTGCTTCTAAGGCCTCTCCATTTGGTTGGGGTAGACTGTGCGACTCTCCTGCCATTGTTGGGCTCAAGGGCTTTGACACCTCTCACTTCACACGTCAGTGCTAATTGAAGTTGTATCTCTTTGTACTAGAAAGCTTGGTAGCCTTAGCATTCAGTCCTTAAAGTAAAATATATAATTGTAATGTATTTTTCTTCTTGGTTTTTTAAAGTAAAAAATTGCTTCAGACTAAACATTACTCACTCAGTTCCAGGTTGGATGGTGTTTTCAGGTTTCTGTTTGTTTGCCAGAGCATTTGCTGTATAGCTTGGGAATAGTTATCCTTGGTAGTAGAAGCCTACCAGGTAATTCCAGGTAATTCTGTCCAAAATCAGGTTGTCGGTTTGTAGTTTTGGTTTGGAATGAAGGTTATGTTGTGGAGGGTAGCATCCTGTATATGTCCCTGCCAAAAAATCCAAGTTTATCTAACTCTAAATCTATATTTATTTTTTGTAAAAACATGCTGTAAAATTCAGGAGCATCTCTCTCTCTCTTTCTCTTTCTCTCTCTCTTTCTTTCTCTCTCTCAATTCAATTTAAGGGCTTTATTGGCATGGGAAACATATGTTAACATAGCCAAAGCAAGTGAAATAGGTAATAAACAAAATTGAAATAAACAATAAGAAATGAACAGTAAACATTACACTCACAAAAGTTCCAAAGGAATAGAGACAATTAAAATGTCATATAATGTCTATATTCAGTGTTGTAATGATGTGCAAATAGTTAAAGTGCAAAAGGGAAAATAAATAAACATAAATACGGGTTGTATTTAAATTGTGTTTGTTCTTCACTGGTTGCCCTTTTCTTATGGCATCAGATCACACATTTTGCTGCTGTGATGGCACACTGTGGTATTTCACCCAGTAGATATAGGAGTTTATCAAAATTGGATTTGTTTTCGAATTATTTGTGGGTCTGTGTAATCTGAGGGAAATATGTGTCTCTATGGTCATACATTTGGCAGGAGGTTAGGAAGTGCATCTCAGTTTCCACCTCATTTTGTGGGCAGTGTGCACATAGCCTGTCTTCTGTTGAGAGCCAGGTCTGCCTACGGCTGCCTTTCTCAATAGCAAGGCTATGCTCACTGAGTCTGTACATAGTCAAAGCTTTCCTTAATTTTGGGTCAGTCACGGTGGTCAGGTATTCTGCCACTGTGTACTCTCTGTTTAGGGCCACATAGCATTCTAGTTTGCTCCGTTTTTTTGTTAATTCTTTCCAATGTGTCAAGTAATTATCTTTTTGTTTTCTAATGATTTGGCTGGGTCTAATTTTGTTGCTGTCCTGGGGCTCTGTGGGGTCTGTTTGTGTTTGTGAACAGAGCCCCAGGACCAGCTTGCTTAGGGGACTCTTCTCCAGGTTAATCTCTCTGTAGGTGATGGCTTTGTTATGGTATAAAATCGCTTTCTTTTAGGTGGTTGTAGAATTTAACTGCTTTTCTGGATTTGGATAATTAGCGGGTATTGGCCTAATTCTGCTCTGCATGTATTATTTGGAGTTTTACGTTGTACACGGAGGATATTTTTGCAGAATTCTGCATGCAGAGTCTCAAGTTGGTGTTTGTTCCATTTTGTGAATTCTTGGTTGGTGAGCGGACCACAGACCGCACAACCATAAAGGGCAATGGGTTCTATAACTGATTCAAGTATTTTTAGCCAGATCCTAATTGGTATGTCAAATTTTATGTTCCTTTTGATGGCATTGAAGGCCCTTCTTGCCTTCTCTCTCAGATTGTTCACAGCTTTGTGGAAGTTACCTGTGGCGCTGATGTTTAGGCCGAGGTATGTATAGTTTTTTGTGTGCTCTAGGGCAACGGTGTCTAGAATGAATTTGTATTTGTGGTCCTGGCAACTGGACCTTTTTTGAAACACCATTATTTTTGTCATACTGAGATGTACTGTTTCTCTCTCTCTCTCTCTCTCTCTCTCTCTCTCTCTCTCTCTCTCTCTCTCTCTCTCTCTCTCTCTCTCTCTCTCTCTTTCTCTCTCTCTCTCTCTCAATCTATCTCTCTCTCTCTCTATCTCTCTCTCTCTCTCTCTCTCTCTCTCTGTCTCACTAAGGCCATATGTCCTGCAGATGATGTGGTTTGACATTTAAAATGTAATAATTACACTGATTAAACCAGAAAACAAATGAAAAGAACACAAACAACATCAACAACAGCATAGGCCTTTGCTTTGATTAGGAGGACACAGTCATGCTGTAGGAATGTCACATATTTTTGTCCCGTAGAATAAATCACATCCAGGTTTAACTCACTCATTCTATTAACTCCATCCTTTTACTGTGGGGACATCAGTCAATCCCAATAGACTTTATGAAAATGCTACAAATTAAACATAAAAGGCATTGTTCGTGTCAATGTAATGTCATAAGGGATGAAGCTAGCACTTGAAGACAAAAGCCATTGTTCAGATGCATGAGATATTTAAAGATGGTTTAGATATGAAGGTCAATTTCTCTTGGGCAACATTGAAGGGTTCTGGTACACGTCTATTTTTTCATTTAAACAGCAACATTTTACATTCTACAACGTCAGTGAAAGAATATTGACAACAAATGTCTCGTGAGTGGCGCAGTGGTCTAAGGCACTGCATCGCAGTGCTAACTGTGCCACTAGAGAGCCTGGTTCGAATCCAGGCTCTGTCGCAGCCGGCCGCGACCGGGAGACTCATGGGCGGCGCACAATTGGCCCAGCGTCGTCCAGGGTAGGGGAGGGAATGGCCGGCAGGGATGTAGCTCAGTTGATAGAGCATGGCGTTTGCAACGCCAGGGTTGTGGGTTCGATTCCCACGGGGGATAAGAGCGTCTGCTAAATGACTAAAATGTAAATGGTGAGACCTTAATCCGTTGTCACAAATACCATTTACCTGGACCCTCTCTCTTGCTGTGTTGCCCCCTCTAGGTAACCATCCGTCATTCTACCCCAAACTGCCCCATGCCATCCATCGTCACCTAGGCAACCTGACGGCCATGATGTCACAGCTCGAGTCACCGGAGCAACAACACCTGCTGAGGCTGATCCAGATGGTCGCAGAGAAACAGCCTGTGTCTGAGTGACTTGCCAGTAACAAACCCCTGGCAATAATGGGATACTAAGGGAAGAGTAATGGGAGAGTAATCGGAGAGTAATGGGAGAGTAATGGGATACTAAGGGAAGAGTAATTGGAGTGTAATGGGAGAGTAATGGGAGACTAAGGGGAGAGTAATGGGAGAGTAATGGGAGACTAAGGGAGACATAGGGGAGAGTAATGGGAGACAAAGGGGAGACTTAGGGGAGAGTAATGGGAGACTAAGGGGAGAGTAATGGGAGACTAAGGGGAGACTAAGGGGAGAGTAATGGGAGACTAAGGGGAGAGTAATGGGAGAGTAATGGGAGACTAAGGGGAGACTAAGGGGAGAGTAATGGGAGACTAAGGGGAGAGTAATGGGATACGAAGGGGAGACTTAGGGGAGAGTAATGGGAGACTAATGGGAGACTAAGGGGAGACTAAGGGGAGAGTAATGGGAGACTAAGGGGAGAGTAAGGGGAGACTAAGGGGAGAGTAATGGGAGAGGGGAAAGTATGCTAGAGGGATGTTCTCACACATATAAAGAGAGAACAAGCTGAGTCATCATAAACCCCTACTGAGGGGAGTAGGGGGATGTGCAGTACACACACACACACACACACACACACACACACACACACACACACACTATACTCTCTCATTATGAGTGTGTAGAGAATGCATCCGTCATCAGTATTGTTCAATATTTTCACACTTCCTGTCTCTCTCATACTCATGACGCAAGAGTCCCAACTGATGATCAGATTAATTAATCAGGGAAACCCCTAATGAGTCATTCAGCGTATCTCCATTCAGGAGGAAAGAGTGAGAGAGAGAGAGAGAGAGAGAGAGAAAGAGAGTTAGCAAAAAAGAGAGAGAGAGCTAGTGAGAGAAGGAGAAAGAGAGCAAAAGAGAGAGTTTGAGAAAGAGAGAGAGAGAGTGAGAGAAAAAAAGAGAGAGAAAGAAAAAGTTACAGATAGAAAATGTGAAAGGGAGCACACAAAAAACAAAAGAATGAGAGAAAAACAACAACAACAACAACAACAACAAGACACTTTGCCCTGATAGGCTAGTGGCAAGGCCCCCACATTTAAACAAAACACAATTAGGGATGTATTTTTTCACATCCCTAATGTCTCCCATATATGAAATGTATGGTTGTGTAAAAACATTTTACTGGAGAGTGACAGAACCGATGAGGGTGACCTCAGGTTAACTAGAGGTTATTTCGAGTGTAGGTCATAGACTTTGACTAAGAAGCGTTATGAGGGACGTAGCACAGCTCCACACACATATACACTTGAAGATGATCTCTGAGCTTTGATGGACAGTAAAAGGTGTTGCAGGGGAGGTGGAGCTGGTCAAGCATGGTCCACAAAGACCACTATCTCCCAGCCAATCCCCAGCCACCGTACACCACAACATACAGCATCTTTGTATGTGTTTGACCATCCTAAGGGACCTCTTGTTGGCCATAAATGGCATATTACCTTAAAGGGATGTTGGGATTACTGCACAGTATCCCAGACCACTGCATGAGTCACCCCAACACGAGAGTTCATTCTTTACATGCAAATCCAGTTCAGGTGTCACATGGGCTGGCCAGTCATGGGTGGTAGCAACATACGTAAAGATGATGGCAATTCAGATGTCATTTTGGCTGTTGAATGGCCTACTGAAATGTGGCAGTCCAGTTCCATGGTGTCTCTGTCTGTAGTAACTGCCAGAGGGGACAACTGTTGGTGGAGTGGGCCTATCTAGGACAGTTCTGGGAGATTAAGGATGGAATTGACATTGGAGAGGCCCACTAAGTTGATGGCATTTCTTGTCAATGACTGTCAGGTTGTGTTGGTTCATTGTACTGAACACCTGCCTTATGCG
Organism: Coregonus clupeaformis; assembly: GCF_020615455.1. NCBI lineage: Eukaryota > Metazoa > Chordata > Actinopteri > Salmoniformes > Salmonidae > Coregonus > Coregonus clupeaformis. The sequence continues at coordinate 33,907,100 of NC_059197.1, forward strand.
CTTGTCATGTGTGGTTGCATTCTCCCCATACACATGTGTGGTTGCATTCTCCCCATACATTTTGACTTTATGTTTTTTTACCCCATATGTAACTCTGTGTTGTTGTTTTTATCGCACTGCTTTGCTTTATCTTGGCCAGGTCGCAGTTGTAAATGAGAACCTGTTCTCAACTGGCTTACCTGGTTAAATAAAGGTGAAATAAAAAAATACACCATAATGTCACCAAGTCAACAGATACAGCAACTCCAGGGCAGACAGCCAGGATGGTGGACATTTTCTGGAAAAAGCAATGTGCCAGCTCAACCCAAACAGCACAAGAGTACGCTGGAACATCCCAATGTGCATCACGAATGCAGTGAGCCAGCGGAAGGTAATGTTGGATTCAGGCAGAAGTATTGGACTAGCCACTCAGAGACTTGTCCCGAAGCCACTCCTGCGTTGGCTTGGCTGTGTGCTTAGAGTCGCTGTCATGTTGGAAGGTGAACCTTCGCCCCAGTCTGAGGTCCTGAGCGTTCTGGAGCAGGTTTTCATGAAGGATCTCTCTGTACTTTGCTTCGTTCATCTTTCCCTCAATCCTGACTAGTCTCCCAGTCCCTGCCGCTGAAAAACATCCCCACAGCATGATGCTGCCACCACAAGGTTTCCTTCAGACGTGACACTTGGCATTCAGGCCAAAGAGTTCAGTCTTGGTTTCATCAGACCAGAGAATCTTGTTTCTCATGGTCTGAGATGTAAGGGTTGGTGTGAGGTGTGACCCAGGTGCGGTGCAGGATATACAGTAGGCAGTAGGCAGAGATGGTGAAACAAGGATCTTTACTGGTGGTCCCGAAGCCAGAATACAAAATAACAGACTTTTCACAATAAAAGAAAGGCGGAGCAAATAAGTCTCCAAAAACCGGCTGACAGCCAAAATACAAAATACTATCTACTGAAACAAATAACAAAACAGGGAGAACACTTCTCAAGTACCTGTACATAGGTCTCCGATCAGACACTGAGTAGTACTGCTGGACATAGAGAAACGAACAGAGAAAACTGAGCAAAGGGAACACAGGGAAGTGAGGGCATAAATACACAGGTGAACAGGTAGACACAGGTGACACCAATAGGATAATGATTAGTCCAGACTGTGAGTAAGGAGGTGCCTAAGGTTGTCGGAGGATGACACCTAGTGGGTCACTCCGGAACTGCAACCCCATCCTGTAACAGGGTGGAGGCGACGGAATGTTGTTATCAGCCCTGGGTCCAGAATGTCCCTCCTGGGCACCCAGGACCGCTTCTCCGGCCTATAACCCTCCCAGTCCACCAGAAATTGGAGACCCCTCCCCACACGTCGGCAGTCCTCCGACGAGGCACAGCGGGGGAACAGGACGAGGAGGGGGAGCCAGGGGACAGGTGGCGACGGGCTTGAGGAGGGAAACATGGACTGTGGGATGCACCCGCATGGTGGGGGGAAGTTGCTGGCGGTAGGCCACTGGGTTGACTCGCCAGACCACTCTGAATGGCCCGATGAACCGGGGGAACAGCTTCCGGGACTCCACGCGGTGGGGAAGCCACACCCTCTGTTCCGGGCGAAAAACCGGGGCCAGGCGACGCCTGCGGTTGGCCTGATGTTGGGACCTGACCGAGGCCCGCTTAAGCATCGCCCGTACCTGCCTCAAGGTGCGGCGACAGCGACTGATGTGGGCCTGGACCGGCGGGACTGCCACCTCCTCCTCTTGCTCGGGAATAGGAGGGTTGGTACCCGTATTGGCACTGGAAGGGGGACAGGCCGGTGGACGAGCAGAGAAGGGTGTTGTGGGTGTACTCGGCCCACGCCATTCGCTGACTCCACGTAGCTGGATTGCTGGAGTTGTAGCACCTCAGCACCACCTCCAGATCCTAGTTGACGCGCTCCGTCTGCCCATTCGAATGGGGATGGATGCCGGAAGACAAGCTGACGGAGGCGCCGAGGCCGGTGGAGAACGCCTTCCAGAACGTGGAGGGGAACTGAGGGTCCAGATCTGACACCACATCTTGGGGAAGGCCATGGACCCGCAAAAATCGTGCTGCACCACCAACTTAGCCCTCTCCCAGGCAGACGGGAGTTTGGGAAGGGGAATGAAGTGGGCAGCCTTCAAGAACCGGTCCACAACGACCAGGATGACTGTATATCCATCAGAGGGGGGTAGGGCAGAAATGAAATACAGAGAGATGTGGGACCAGGGACGCTTGGGGAAAGGCAGGGGTCGGTGCAGCCCTGCCGCTGGCTGACGTGAGCTATTTGTGCACACGCACACCGGGCAAGCAGCCACGAAGGCGCGCATATCCCCCTCAGCAGATTGCCACCAGAACCTCCTACGCAGGAACTCCAACGTCCTGGCGCCCCCCGGATGGCTGGTGAGGTCGGATGCGTGCGCCCACTGAAGCATTCGCGAGCGCACAGCCTTGGGTACGTACATCCTCCCCGATTGGACCTTCGCCCGGATCGGGCTCCCGCCGTAGCGCTGCTCTGACCAGCCTATCGATTCCCCACAAAACTGGTGCAGCAATCAGGGCGTTGGGGACAATGGAGTCGTCCCTCTCCACCAGGTCCACTGCCAGGAGAGCGCGTCAGGCTTGGTGTTCTTCGACCCCGGACGGTATGAGACGGTGAACCAGAACGTGGTGAAGAACAACGCCCACCTGGCCTGGCGCAAGTTGAGCCTCTTGGCCCCCTGAATGTAGGCTAAGTTCTTATGGTCCGTTCATATGATGAATGGATGGGCGGCCACATCTAGTCAATGCCTCCACTCCCCCAGGGCGAGTTTGACCGCTAGCAACTCACCATTCCCCATATCGCAATTCCGCTCCGCCGGGGACAGCCGACGGGAGAAAAATGCGCAGGGGTGAGTCTTACCGTCGGTGAGGAACCGCTGGGACAGGATTTCTCCCACCGCAACGTCTGAAGCATCCACCTCCACAATGAACGGCAGGGACGGACCAGGATGCCCTAGGACCGGGGCCGATGTAATGCACTGCTTAAGCGCATCAAATGCGTTCGCCGCTTCCGGGGTCCAAACGAAGGAGCGCACGCTCGTCTGGGTGAAGACTGTCAGGGGAGCGGCTAGGGAGCGAACCCTAAAAACCGCTGTAGTTGCTTGAGGGATGAGGGCTGGGGCCAATCCAGTACCGCGCTGACCTTGGCCGGGTCCATCCGAAGGTCCCCCTGGGTGACGATAAACGCCAGGAAGGAGACTGTCTCTGTGTGGAACATGCACTTCTCCACCTTGACGTAGAGCTGGTGACGGAGAAGGCGTTGGAGGACCTGCCGAACGTGCTGCTGGTGTTCACTCATGTCCTTTGAGAATATTAGGATGTTATTCAAATACACGAAGACGCTGTAGTCGAGGAGGTCCCGGAGCACGTCATTGACCAACATCTGGAACACCGCAGACGCATTGGCTAGACCGAACGGCATGACTTTCTACTCGTAATGCTCACTGGGTGTGTTAAAAGCCGTCTTCCACTTGTCCCCCTCCCGAATCCTCACCAGGTTGTAGGTATTGCGTAAATCCAGCTTGGTGAAGACCCGGGCTCCCTGCAACGACTCGAATGCCATCGTCATCAGGGGGAGTGGGTAGTGGTTCTTAACCGTGATGTCGTTGTGCGCCTGGTAATCAATGCACGGCCGCTGCCCACCGTACTTTTTCCCCACGAAGAAGAAGACCGCGCCCGCGGGTGAGGTAGAGGGACGGATGTGACCCTCGACGAGTGCCTCGTCGATGTACCTGCCAGGACAAGATAAACAATCGCCCTCGTGTGGGCATGGTTCCCGGCCTGGCCTGTGAGGAGGTAGGCCCTTGGCACGCCTCTTACTAAACACCTCCCCCAGATCCCAATACTCCCGGAAAATGCCTGCCAGGTCTGGGCAGGTGACGGAGTCTGTAGCCGCCGTCCTCCCGGTGGCAACCGCCGCTAGGGCAGTAGGCGGTTCGGCGTGCGGGACCTGGAGAAGAGGTGAGGACTGGTAGGTGGTCTGGGACGGTGGTTTGGGCTGATGAGTGGTCGTTAGAGACTGGAACAGGACGGGGGCGGAGCCTCCCTCCAGGATGAGCCGCCCTGTGGACCCAGTCTATCCGGGGTTTGTGGGCGACCAGCCAGGGGTGCACGACAACGAGGAGACACTCCGGAGAGTCCACAATGAAAAACTGGATATCCTCCCATAGCCCCCCCGCCACTCGGAAACGCACGGGGACAGTGCGCCGGGCGATATAGCCCGACCCCAACGGCCGGCCGTCCAGGCCCATGACCGGAACTGGCTCGGAGAGGGAGAGTGACGGAACGCTCCACCCTTGGGCCAGCCCCGCATCCATCAGGTTTCCCGCGGCCCCAGAATCCACCAGTGCATGCGCCAGACACGCAGCGCGGGCCCACTGAACCCTGACGGGTTGAAAAGTCCGGGAGTCTCTGCAGTTGGGGTTTCGGTTCCCGGCATCTCAGGGCATGAGTCGCAGTGGTGACCTGCCTGGCCGCAGTACAGGCAACGTCCCTGGCGCCTCTGCCTCTCCATCCTGGACAAGCACGCCACCCCAGCTGCATAGCCTCCTCCTGAGGTGTGTCCTCCCTGAATCGGCGGAAAGCCTCCGGGTTGATAGGTGGACGCGGAGGCTTGCCTTGCGTCATCCCTCTCTCATGCGCCCTCTCACGACTCCGATTGTCTACCCTCACTGAGAGTTCGACGAGGCCGTCCAGTCGCTCAGGCAGCTCCCTGAAGGAGAGTTTGTCCTTCATCCCCTCCGATAGCCCCTGCGCGTAAAGGATGACCAAGGTGGCCTCCTCCCATCCTGCCTCTCGAGCCCGGGTCCGAAACTCCACTGAGTAGTCCGCCACCGTATGGTCACCCTGCCGACAGGCCGTGAGCCGCCTCCCGGCCTCGTGCCCCGACATCACCCGAGAGGTGTCGAACACCTTGCGTAAGGGCCCGACCCGTCAACAGAGTGATGATGTAGGCCACCCGGCCCTGCTCCGTCTCTGTGTGGATGTTTTTCATCAGCAGGGACTGAGAAACTGGTCAGAATTGAAGGAATGATGGAGATTTGAGACTGGGACGGCGGTTCACCTTACAGCAGGATAATGACCCTAAGCATACTGCTAAAGCTGGGGCAGTTTTGCCTTGAAGAATGGGCAACAATCCCAGTGGCTAGATGTGCCAAGCTTATAGGGACATAACCCAAGAGACTTGCAGCTGTAATTGCTGTAAAAGGTGTCTCTACAAAGTATTGACTTTGGAGGGGTGAATAGTTATGCACGCTCAAGTGTCTTATTTCTTGTTTGTTTCACCCCAAAAAATATTTTGCATCTTCAAAGTGGTAGGCATGTTGTGTAAATCAAATGATTAAATCCCCCCAAAAATCATTTTAAATTCCAGGTTGTAAGGCAACAAAATAGGAAAAATGCCAATGGGGGTGAATAATTGGTATTGCGGCAGCCATATAGGAGGGGGGCGTTTTGGTGGCGGTGGTCTGGCCAGGACAGGGCAGGACAGGACAGGTTGGAAGTTAAGGGGATTGAGTTTAGCCAGTGAGTCTCACAGCAAGGCTGTTCATCTCGCCAGAGATCACTCGTCTGACCCCCTGACCACAAGACATCACGTTTCTCACCGACCAGGTCAGACAGGGGTCAGCCAGGGCGACAGAGGTGGTGGAAGGGTCACAACTGTTATACCACACAGTGAAGCTGCATTGTGAGGGTCCAGTAATGTAATCCCCCTAAATCAAAAAGCAAATCAGAGTGTGCAGCTCAACATTGTATGCTGGAAAACACTTGTTTTTTTATTTTTAATTAAAACAAAAACGCTATTCATAAATACTAATACAGAACGTGTTTTTGCGTGGATTCCACGACTCGGTTAGCTTTTAACAGCTAGGACCGCTATTTCTTGCCTTAAGAGACAGGTTGAAGCCTGCTTGACAGAGACGCTAAGCTGCTAGCCATCAAGCTAACGAAGTTGGTACCAGATTCGTTTTGCAATGGAGCCCTCTTTGTCTGGAGAACTAAATGAACGGTTTCAGCGCTGTAGGAGCTGTATCTATTACGCTTTGTTTCGGGACAAACTCTGATCACTCTGAGTTCCAATGCAGCAATTGTTTACTTGCGGAGGCTTGAGGTGGCCTTGATTACGCAGGTCGCCAGCCTACGTAAGAAACTGGGGAAAACTGTCGTAGAAATATTTGACTCAAAAGTAGTCATCTCAAAAATATCTCTCAAGAGACTGGAGCTTGTGAATCCAAAAATTAGACTTTATTATTTGCGTAACAAAGCCGAGCCACTCCATGGAACGGCTGTCTCTCTTTGTCTCAGAGATCTCTTTTATACACACACAAATGCACAGTCATGTATACATAGCTTATACAGCTACTCCCCTTAAGATAACTGATTAACATTTTTAACTGCCACGCCACTATTATCTTTCAAAGTCCAATAACACATGTTGTTTACTCCAAAAGGCCATGGGCGCTTATGCCTCTTTCCCTTATCTCATTATATTGGTGGGGTGGCTCAGACACTTTTAAAAATAATATACATACATTCATTAAAGCATGTTTACACACTGTATTGGCTATATTCCTTATTTAGACATGCATCTGGATTATACCTTTGACACTATATTTTACCTTTGACATTTTCCAACATTTTCCTTAATGATACATAAAATATTACCATAAAACGCAGAGTGGAATGTTTACATTTTCTACGCCGGTGGCTGGACGGCGTTCGCGCTTGTTGGATGCATCTCCGCCTTGTCGTTTGTCGTTATCCGACTGGCCAATGTTGCCAGGAGCTCCCCCATCTGATAGCGCCGTCGAAGGAGCACAGCATGAGGAGAAAGGCAATCAACGATGGTCGCATGTCACGAGCCATGGAAGTTGAAGACAGCGACCTCCCACAAAGCAGTCTACACTCCAACCAAGAGGCCCAGAGCGGACACAAACAACGAATAGTTTTGCCGTCCTGGAGCCTGATCTTGCTGCACCTTCATCGCTGGGGTTGCCTGTGTCTGCGGCCGCAGTGCCTACTACTACGATTTCAAAGTCAACGTTGGCAACCTTCCGTCCCTGCTCTGGATCGAGCAGGGCTTCTCTATCTGTCGGAGGCCTGCATCCTGTGAAGCGTGGGAGTGGGCGGATTTCCTCGTCCTTCTCGCCGGCCGTGATTTTGGGCAGCTCCATGGTAAGAAATGTGACCGCTCCTGGTGAAAAAACAATGTCCTATCCCGGAGCTCAAGTAAATGACATTACTAAGCTGCTCCTGAATGTACTACGTCAGGACATGGAAATCAATTCTATCGTAGTCCGTGTGGGTTTTAATGACATTATGAAGGGCAGCTCTGAACAGTTGAAACTGGATTTTAAAGAGCTGATTGACTCTCTGCTAGACAACAAAAAACCCATCATATCTGGCCCTGTGCCCTCTCTGAATCGTGGCATTGAACACTTTAGCAGGATTCTTGCTCTTCACAACTGGCTATGTGATTATCGCAGCTCAATGGGTGTAACTTTTGTTGACAATTTTGATACCTTTTGGAAACAAAACAAGTTTTATAAGGAGGATGGGATCCACCCAAATAATTTGGGTTCCTGGATCCTTTCACAGCATTATAAGGCTGCGTTGAGACAATGACTTAGCAATGACCCAAGCCCAGCTCAGCTAATCCCTACCATTGTGACGCAGAGTTGTCAAAATGCTTCAGCAAATGTACATTACATCAGGGGCGTCGTAAAAACGGTTAAAAACTGTTAAATCCCTGTGGATTGATGAGGAATTGAAAAATTGTATGGTTGAGAGGGATGAGGCAAAAGGAATCGCAAATAAGTCTGGCTGTACAACTGAGAAACGTATTGCAAATTGAGAAATCATGTGACTAAACTGAATAAAAAGAAGAAACAACACTATGAAACAAGAATAAATGACAAAGAATGATAGTAAAAAGCTTTGGAGCATCTTAAATGACATTTTGGGAAAAAATGCAAACTCCGCTCCATCATTCATTGAATCCGATGTCTCATTCATCACAAAACCAACTGATATTGACAACTACTTTAATAATTTTTTCATTGGCAAGATTAGCAAACTTAGTCATGACATGCCAGCAACAATTGCTGACACTACACATCCAAGTATATCTGACCAAATTATGAAAGAGAAAGCATTGTAATTTTTAATTCCGTAAAGTGAGTGTGGAAGAGGTGAAAAAATTATTGTTGTCTATTAACAATGACAAGCCACCGGGGTCTGACAACTTGGATGGAAAATTACTGAGGATAATAGCGGACGATATTGTCACTCCTATTTGCCATATTTTCAATTTAAGCCTACTAGAATGTGTGTGCCCCCAGGCTTGGAGGGAGGCAAAATTCATTCCGCTACCTAAGAATAGTAAATCCCCCTTTACTGGCTCAAATAGCCGACCAATTAGCCTGTTACCAACCCTTAGCCGACCAATTAGCCTGTTACCAACCCTTAGCCGACCAATTAGCCTGTTACCAACCCTTAGTAAACTATTGTGTTTGACCAGATACAATGATATTTTACTGTAAACAAATTGACAACAAACTTTCAGCATGCTTATAGAGAAGGACATTCAACAAGCACAGCACTTACACAAATGACTGATGATTGGCTGAGAGAAATTGATGATAAAAAGATTGTGGGGGCTGTGTTGTTAGACTTCATAGTCTGCTGCTGGAAAAATGTATGTGGTATGGCTTTACACCCCCTGCTATAATGTGGATAAAGAGTTACAGTGGGGAGAACAAGTATTTGATACACTGCTGATTTTGCCGGTTTTCTTACTTACAAAGCATGTAGAGGTCTGTAATTTTTATCATAGGTACACTTCAACTGTGAGAGACGGAATCTAAAACAAAAATCCAGAAAATCACATTGTATGATTTTTAAGTAATTAATTTGCATTTCATTGCATGACATAAGTATTTGATACATCAGAAAAGCAGAACTTAATATTTGGTACAGAAACCTTTGTTTGCAATTACAGAGATCATACGTTTCCTGTAGGTCTTGACCAGGTTTGCACACACTGCAGCAGGGATTTTGGCCCACTCCTCCATACAGACCTTCTCCAGATCCTTCAGGTTTCGGGGCTGTCGCTGGGCAATACGGACTTTCAGCTCCCTCCAAAGATTTTCTATTGGGTTCAGGTCTGGAGACTGGCTAGGCCACTCCAGGACCTTGAGATGCTTCTTACGGAGCCACTCCTTAGTAGCCCTGGCTGTGTGTTTCGGGTTGTTGTCATGCTGGAAGACCCAGCCACGACCCATCTTCAATGCTCTTACTGAGGGAAGGAGGTTGTTGGCCAAGATCTCGCGATACATGGCCCCATCCATCCTCCCCTCAATACGGTGCAGTCGTCCTGTCCCCTTTGCAGAAAAGCATCCCCAAAGAATTATGTTTCCACCTCCATGCTTCACGGTTGGGATGATGTTCTTGGGGTTGTACTCATCCTTCTTCTTCCTCCAAACACGGCGAGTGGAGTTTAGACCAAAAAGCTCAATTTTTGTCTCATCAGACCACATGACCTTCTCCCATTCCTCCTCTGGATCATCCAGATGGTCATTGGCAAACTTCAGACGGGCCTGGACATGCGCTGGCTTGTGCAGGGGGACCTCGCGTGCGCTGCATGATTTTAATTCATGACGGTGTAGTGTGTTACTAATGGTTTTCTTTGAGACTGTGGTCCCAGCTCTCTTCAGGTCATTGACCAGGTCCTGCCGTGTAGTTCTGGGCTGATCCCTCACCATCCTCATGATCATTGATGCCCCACGAGGTGAGATCTTGCATGGAGCCCCATACCGAGGGTGATTGACCGTCATCTTGAACTTCTTCCATTTTCTAATAATTGCGTCAACAGTTGTTGCCTTCTCACCAAGCTGCTTGCCTATTGTCCTGTAGCCCATCCCAGCCTTGTGCAGGTCTACAATTTTATCCCTGATGTCCTTACACAGCTCTCTGGTCTTGGCCATTGTGGAGAGGTTGGAGTCTGTTTGATTGAGTGTGTGGACAGGTGTCTTTTATACAGGTAACGAGTTCAAACAGGTGCAGTTAATACAGGTAATGAGTGGAGAACAGGAGGGCTTCTTAAAGAAAAACTAACAGGTCTGTGAGAGCCGGAGTTCTTACTGGTTGGTAGGTGATCAAATACTTATGTCATGCAATAAAATGCAAATTCATTACTTAAAAATCATACAATGTGATTTTCTGGATTTTTGTTTTAGATTCCGTCTCTCACAGTTGAAGTGTACATATGATAAAAATTACAGACCTTTGTAAGTAGGAAAACCTGCAAAATTGTCAGTGTATCAAATACTTGTTCTCCCCACTGTACCTGTCTAACAGAACACAGAGAGTGTTCTTTAATGGAAGCCTCTCAAACATAATCCAGGTAGAATCAGGAATTCCCCGGGGCAGCTGTCTAGGCCCCTTACTTTTTTCAATCTTTACTAATGACATGCCACTGGCTTTGAGTAAAGCCAGTGTGTCTATGTATGCGGATGACTCAACACTATACACGTCAGCTACTACAGCAACTGAAATAACTGCAACACTTAACAAATAGTTGCAGTTAGTTTTGGAATGGGTGGCAAGGAATAAGTTAGTCCTAAATATTTCCAAAACTAAAAGCATTGTATTTGGGTCAAATCATTCACTAAACCCTAAACCTCAACTACATCTCGTAATGAATAATGTGGAAGTTGAGCAAGTTGAGGTGACTAAACTGCTTGGAGTAACCCTGGATTGTAAACTATCATGATCAAAGCATATTGATACAACAGTAGCTAAGATGGGGAGAAGTATGTCCATAATAAAGCGCTGCTCTGCCTTCTTAACAACACTATCAACAAGGCAGGTCCTACAGGCCCTAGTTTTGTCGCACCTAGACTACTGTTCAGTAGTGTGGTCAGGTGCCACAAAGAGGGACTTGGGAAAATTGCAGTTGGCTCAGAACAGGGCAGCACGGCTGGCCCTTAAAAGTACACGGAGCGCTAACATTAATGACATGCATGTCAGTCTCTCCTGGCTCAGTGGAAGAGAGATTGACTTCATCCCTGCTTGTTATTTTAAGAGGTGTTGACAAGCTGAATGTACCGAGCTGTCTGTTTGGAATACTGGCACACAGCTCGGACACCCATGCATACCCCACAAGACATGCCACCAGAGGTCTTTTCAAAGTCCCCAAGTCCAGAACAGACTATGGGAGGCGCACAGTACTACATAGAGCCATAACTACATGGAACTCTATTCCACATCAGGTAACTGAAGTAAGCAGTAGAATCAGTTTTAATAAACAGGTAAAAATACACCTTATGGAACAACTGAGACTGTGAAGAGACACACACAAAGGTATAGACACATGCATACGCACACTTTGTGATGTTGTTGTATTGTGGTGTTGAACATTTTGTATTGTAGATAGGTAGTGGTGTAATAATGTTATATGATGTACTGTTTTATATTTTGTTTTAAATGTAATGTAAGTGTTTAAATATGTTTGGACCCCAGGAAGAATGGGGATCCCTAATAAATACAAATACAAATAACTCTAACACTTCAACTGACTGACTGGTGTGTGCATGCATGCGTGTGTCCAGTGGCAATTTTAACTTGAAAATATTTGTGGGGAAAACTCAATCAACAATATGCATTTAAACCAGTACACTACACAGGCTACACATTGAATGCACTAATAACCAATCCCAGAAATGAGTTTTGAGCAACACACACAAACATTATAGCATTTGGGTTATGATCAGTTTGTGTACTGCCCATATCTTTAACTCATATTGCATGGAAGACCACGGTAGTGGAGCATACTTTATAGAGTAAACTAACTAGTAATAGAGTAAACTAGATAGTATTAGAGTAAACTAACTAGTAATAGAGTAAACTAGCTAGTAATAGAGTAAACTAACTAGTAATAGAGTAAACTAGCTAGTAATAGAATAAACTAACTAGTAATAGAGTAAACTAACTAGTAATAGAGTAAACTAGCTAGTATTAGAGTATAAACTACTGTAGCTAGTAATACTCTGTTATTATGAGTACATGTTGCATGGATTGCTAACACATAAGAATATGAAAGTGTGAATTCTCATTTAAAATGTAGGTAGTTCTGTACCTGTCTGTTAATGTTCTGTATTATGTTATGTTTTCTGTGGATCCCAGGAAGAGTAGCTGCAGCTTTGGCTGTAGCTAATGGGGATCCTAATAAAATACTAAATACTCTCATGCTGCCTTTTAGCCTCTTTTCCATCTTTCAACCCAATGCTGGTCTCTGGTTTTATCCTCCACCTCTCCTTTCTCCCCCTTTCTCCCCCTCTCTCCCCCACCTCCCCCTTTATCTCCCTCCTCTCTCCCCCCTCCAGGTGCTGAGCCCCCTGGTGCCCTCCCTGGTTGGTTACCTAGGCGATGCCTCTCTGAACGAGACCCTACTGGGCGCACTGGTGGACGTGTCACAGGTTAGCCCCGCCTCCCTGGCCCCCTTCCTGCCAGCGCTGAGGGTTGTGGGTCAGCAGTACCCAGTCCTGCTGGGACACGTGGTCAAAATACACAGAGCTGTGGGCTTGACCAGTGAGGTGAGGAGACGTCAACGTTAACACTTTCTTATACTCTTTCTTCTCTCACATTCATTTCCATTTGACATTTAAGTCATTTAGCTCTTATCCAGAGAGACTTACAGTTAGTGCATGCATCTTAAGATAGCTAGGTGGGACAATCACATATCACAGGCATAGTAAGTACACCTTTTTTCAATAAAGTAGTTATCAGCAAAGTCCAAGCTTTTTGGACGGGGGGTGGAGGTGAGGAGGGGGATTATTTAAAGATGCTCTTTGAAGAGGTAGGGTTTCAGGTGCTTTCGGAAGATGGGCAGGGACTCTGCTGTCCTAGCTTCAGGGGGAAGCTGGTTCCACCATTGGGATGCCAGGGCAGAGAAGAGATTAGATTGGGCTGAGCGGGAGCTGCCCTCCCGTAGGGGTGGGAGGGTCGAGAGAGCAGAGGTGGCAGAACGGTGTCACGATCGTCTGAAGAAGCGGACCAATACGCAGCGCGTGGAGTGAACATGATGACTTTATTTAATAAAGCAACCACGAAAAAACAACAAACGACGATAGTGAAGTCCTCTGTAACACTGACAGAAACATGGAACAAAAACCCACAACCCCAAGGTGAAAACACACAGTATAAATATGGCTCCCAATCAGAGATAACGAGCCGACAGCTGACACTCGTTACCTCCGATTGGGAGTCATTGACCAAACATAGAAAAAACAACCTAGACTAACCAACATAGAAATACACCCAAGTGAAATGAACAACCCTGGCTCAAAATCAAAGTCCATAGAGCCAGAGTGTCACAGTACCCCCCCCTAAAGGTGCGAACTCCGGGCGCACCAGCAAACAGTCTAGGGGAGGGTCTGGGTGGGCGTCTGTCTATGGTGGCGGCTCAGGCACTGGTCGTGGTCCCCACCCCACCATAGTCACTACCCGCTTGTGTAACCTCCTCCACATGACCACCCCCCAACTAAACCCCACAGGATTAAGGGGGGCAGCACTGGACCAAGAGGCATCACCGGACTCAGGGGCAGCACCGGACTAAGGGGCAGCACCGGGCTAAGGGGCAGCACCGGGCTAAGGGGCAGCACCGGACTAAGGAGCAGCACCGGGCTAAGGGGCAGCACCGGACTGAATGGCGGATCCTGGCTGGCTGGCTCTGGCGGATCCTGGCTGGACCCGGCTCTGGCGGATCCTTGCTGGACGGCTCTGGCGGATCCTGGCTGGACGGCTCTGGCGGATCCTGGCTGGACGGCTCATGGCTGGCTGACGGATCTGGCTGCTCATGGCTGGCTGACGGATCTGGCTGCTCATGGCTGGCTGACGGATCTGGCTGATCCTGTCTGGCGGAAGGCTCTGGCTGATCCTGTCTGGCGGAAGGCTCTGGCTGATCCTGTCTGGCGGAAGGCTCTGGCTGATCCTGTCTGGCGGAAGGCTCTGGCTGATCCTGTCTGGCGGAAGGCTCTGGCTGATCCTGTCTGGCGGAAGGCTCTAGCGGCTCCTGTCTGGCGGAAGGCTCTAGCGGCTCCGGTCTGGCGGGACGGCTCTGAAGGCTCATGGCAGACGGGGCGGCTTTGCAGGTTCAGTACAGACGGGCGGCTTTAGCGCCGTTGGGCAGACGGGCAGTTCAAGCGCCCGTTGGGCAGACGGGCAGTTCAGGCGCCGTTGGGCAGACGGGCAGTCCAGGTGCCGTTGGGCAGACGGGCAGTTCAGGCGCCCGTTGGGCAGACGGCAGACTCTGGCCGTCTGAGGCGCACCTTAGGCCTGGTGCGTGGAGCAGGAACAGGCCGGGCAGGGCTGTCGACGCACACCGTATCCTTGGTGCGTGGAGCAGGAACAGGCCGGGCAGGGCTGTCGACGCACACCGTATCCTTGGTGCGTGGAGCAGGAACAGGCCGGGCAGGGCTGTCGACGCACACCGTATCCTTGGTGCGTGGAGCAGGAACAGGCCGGTCCGTACTGGCGACGCACACCATAGGGTCTGTGCGTGGAGCAGGAACAGGCCGGGCTGGGCTGGCGACGCACACCGTAGGTTCTGTGCGTGGAGCAGGAACAGGCCGGACTGGGCTGGCGACGCACACCGTAGGTTCTGTGCGTGGAGCAGGAACAGACCGGGCTGGGCTGGCGACGCACACCGCGGGCCTGGTGCGTGGAGCAGGAACAGGCCGGGCAGGGCTGTCGACGCACACCGTATCCTCTGTGCGTGGAGCAGGAACAGGCCGGGCTGGGCTGGCGACGCACACCGTAGGTTCTGTGCGTGGAGCAGGAACAGGCCGGGCTGGGCTGGCGACGCACACCGTAGGTTCTGTGCGTGGAGCAGGAACAGGCCGGGCTGGGCTGGCGACGCACACCGTGGGCTTGGTGCGTGGAGCAGGAACAGGCCGGGCAGGGCTGTCGACGCACACCGTATCCTTGGTGCGTGGAGCAGGAACAGGCCGGGCAGGGCTGTCGACGCACACCGTATCCTTGGTGCGTGGAGCAGGAACAGGCCGGGCTGGGCTGGCGACGCACACCGTAGGTTCTGTGCGTGGAGCAGGAACAGGCCGGGCTGGGCTGGCGACGCACACCGCGGGCTTGATGCGTGGAGTAGGAACAGGCGGTCCGTACTGGGAACACACACCACTGGCTTTAACTGGGGATCAGGAACGGGCCGGACCGGACTGGTAACACACATCAGTCTCTCACGCCGTGCCGCAACAACTTCCCTTCCTCACTCGCCAATGGCTCCCGTAATCCGATAGCCTTCTCTCCACGTCTCCCTGTGGCCGCCTCCTGCTGCCCAGCCGCCCAAAGCCATGTGCCCCCCAAAAAACTTTTTGGGGTTGCCTCTCGTCCTTCCAACGATGATGGCCCTGCTGACGCCGTTGCTCCTCTCTCGCCAGGGCCTTGATCTTCCCCCAAGGTCCCTTGCCCCCGAGCATGTCCTCCCAGGACCACGATTTGCCCACCTGGGCCATCGCCAGCCTCTCGATCTCCTTACCAGGCGCTTCCTCCCATGTCCAGCTGTCTTGCTCCTGGACACGCTGCTTGGTCCTTCTATGGTGGGTTTTTCTGTCACGATCGTCTGAAGAAGCGGACCAATACGCAGCGCGTGGAGTGAACATGATGACTTTATTTAATAAAGCAACCACGAAAAAACAACAAACGACGATAGTGAAGTCCTCTGTAACACTGACAGAAACATGGAACAAAACCCACAACCCCAAGGTGAAAACACACAGTATAAATATGGCTCCCAATCAGAGATAACGAGCCGACAGCTGACACTCGTTACCTCCGATTGGGAGTCATTGACCAAACATAGAAAAAACAACCTAGACTAACCAACATAGAAATACACCCAAGTGAAATGAACAACCCTGGCTCAAAATCAAAGTCCATAGAGCCAGAGTGTCACAAACGGAGTGCTCGGGTTGGGGTGTAGGGTTTGAGCATAGCCTGAAGGTAGGGAGGGGCAGTTCCTCTTGCTGTTCCATAGGTAAGCACCATGTTCTTGTAGTGGATGTGAGCTTCGACTAGAAGCTAGTGGAGTGTGCGGAGGAGTGGGGTGACATGGGAAAACTTGGGAATGGTGAAAACCAGGCAGGCTGCAGCGTTCTGGATAACTCGCAGGGGTTTGATGGCACAAGCGGGGAGCCAAGTCAACAGCGAGTTACAGTAGTCCAGACAGGAGATGACAAGTGCCTGGATTAGGACCTACGCCATTCCTGTGTGAGGTAGGGTCGTACTCTACGGATGTTGTAGAGCATGAACCTGCAGGAGCTAGTCACTGCTTTGATGTTTGCAGAGAACGACAGGGTGTTGTCCAGGGTCACACCAAGGTTCTTTGCACTCTGGGAGGGCGACACTCTGGAGTTGTCAACCGTAATGGAGAGGTCTTTGAGCGGGCAGGCCTTCCCCGGGAGGAAGAGCAGTTCCTTCTTGTCGAGGTTGAGCTTGAGGTGGTGGGCCGACATCCAAGCTGAGATATCTGCCAGGCATGCAGAGATGCGTGTCGCCACCTGGGTGTCAGAAGGGGGGAAGAAGAAAAGTAGTTGAGTGTCATCCGCATAGCAATGATAGGAGAGACCATGTGAGGATATGACGGTACAGAGTGACTTGGTGTATAGAGAGAAGAGGAGAGGGCCTAGAACCGAGCCCTGGGGGACACCAGTAGTGAGAGTACGTGGTGCAGACACAGATCCTCTCCACATCACCTGGTAGGAGTGGCCTGCCAGGTAGGATGCAATCCAAGAGTGTGCAGAGCCTGAGACTTGCAGCCCTGAGAGGGTGGAGAGGAAGATCTGAGACATTCTCTCTCTCATGTCTCTCTCCTTTATCACCCTTTCCTCCTCTTCTCCCTCTTCTCTCAGTACCCTTTCTCTTTCTCTTTCTCTTTCTTTTCTCTTTCTCTTTCTCTTTCTCTTTCTCTTTCTCTTTCTCTTTCATTCCCTTTATCTTCTCTCTCTCCCCTCTTCTCTCTCATAACCCCTTTCCCCTGTCATTGTCAACTTTTATCTCTCCATCAGTGCTGGGCAGTGCGGCGGTGTTGACACAGACGCCGGAACTCACTGTGCCAGAATCATTTAGTCAGCCTGGCTAGGTCTGTCCACACACACACACACACACTTATCATGAACCGCTGTCGGTCACCTGCCAGAAAGAATCAATCAAAACACAGGGACACAGTGAAACCGATCCTTACATTGCTCATTCCCAATTATCATTAGCCTGAGCTTTCATATTAACCTAATCTTCCTCATATAAGGCTTAGGGTGACACTGACAATAAACACTCAGTTAACAGGCCCATAGCTGCAGCCCAGTTAACAGGCCCATAGACCCGTATACAGGCCTGTATAGTTATGCTTGGAACCACAGCATCAAATCTGTCACAGCAGTTTATTTAGCTTCTTAATCACAGTATGTTCTGGCATCACGTCATCTCACATGCGTGGGCCAAAGCTAACACGCGTAGGTAACACGCGAAGCCCTCTGTATGCCTGTGTGTGTAGGCACTGCATGCTTTTTCAGCCCTGCATGTGGTCTCATTCAGTGGAAGTGTTTGTTCAGGTGAACATTTTCTTCTAGGGTCAAGGCCTGGAAGATTTCTGCAGAGACTGTTAATGGACATGATAGTCTAAGGAGATGATTAGTGAATGAGGCCTTCTGAAGGAACACCGAGAAGAGATGATTAGTGAATGAGGTCTTCTGAAGGAACACTGGGAGGAGATGATTAGTGAATGAGGCCTTCTGAAGGAACACCGAGAGGACAGGGGATGTCCCAGCCTGTCCTATTGTCACCCCAAAGAGGTTAGAACCAGCGGTTCAACTAGGGTTGAGCCATGCTCACGGTCATCTGCCATGTCTCTCCACACTTTCCTCTTGTCCCATGTCCACATGCACACCCCAACTCAACCGTAACCCTAGCCATAACCCTAACCACAGAAGGTTGGTGGAACCTTAGGTGAGGAAAATGGGCTCATAGTTATGACTGGAGCGGAATAAGTGGAATGGTATTAAATACAGTGCCTTGCAAAAGTATTCATCCCCCTTGGTGTTTTTCCTTTTTTGTTGCATTACAACCTGTAATTTAAATAGATTTTTATTTGGATTTCATGTAATGGTCATACACAAAATAGTCCAAATTGGTGAAGTGAAATGAAAAAAAATAACTTGTTTAAAAAAAAATCTCAAAAATATACAGTGGGGAGAACAAGTATTTGATACACTGCCGATTTTGCAGGTTTTCCTACTTACAAAGCATGTAGAGGTCTGTAATTTTTATCATAGGTACACTTCAACTGTGAGAGTCGGAATCTAAAACAAAATCCAGAAAATCACATTGTATGATTTATAAGTAATTAATTTGCATTTTATTGCATGACATAAGTATTTGATACATCAGAAAAGCAGAACTTAATATTTGGTACAGAAACCTTTGGCCCACTCCTCCATACAGACCTTCTCCAGATCCTTCAGGTTTCAGGGCTGTCGCTGGGCAATACGGACTTTCAGCTCCCTCCAAAGATTTTCTAGACTGGCTAGGCCACTCCAGGACCTTGAGATGCTTCTTACGGAGCCACTCCTTAGTTGCCCTGGCTGTGTGTTTCGGGTCGTTGTCATGCTGGAAGACCCAGCCACGACCCATCTTCAATGCTCTTACTGAGGGAAGGAGGTTGTTGGCCAAGATCTCGTGATACATGGCCCCATCCATCCTCCCCTCAATACAATGCAGTCGTCCTGTCCCCTTTGCAGAAAAGCATCCCCAAAGAATGATGTTTCCACCTCCATGCTTCACGGTTGGGATGGTGTTCTTGGGGTTGAACTCATCCTTCTTCTTCCTCCAAACACGGCGAGTGGAGTTTAGACCAAAAAGCTATATTTTTGTCTCATCAGACCACATGACCTTCTCCCATTCCTCCTCTGGATCATCCAGATGGTCATTGGCAAACTTCAGACGGGCCTGGACATGAGCTGGCTTGAGCAGGGGGACCTTGCGTGCGCTGCAGGATTTTAATCCATGACGGCGTAGTGTGTTACTAATGGTTTTCTTTGAGACTGTGGTCCCAGCTCTCTTCAGGTCATTGACCAGGTCCTGCCGTGTAGTTCTGGGCTGATCCCTCACCTTCCTCATGATCATTGATGCCCCACGAGGTGAGATCTTGCATGGAGCTCCAGACCGAGGATGATTGACCGTCATCTTGAACTTCTTCCATTTTCTAATAATTGCGCCAACAGTTGTTGTCCTGTAGCCCATCCCAGCCTTGTGCAGGTCTACAATTTTATCCCTGATGTCCTTACACAACTCTCTGGTCTTGGCCATTGTGGAGAGGTTGGAGTCTGTTTGATTGAGTGTGTGGACAGGTGTCTTTTATACAGGTAACGAGTTCAAACAGGTGCAGTTAATACAGGTAATGAGTGGAGAACAGGAGGGCTTCTTAAAGAAAAACAAACAGGTCTGTGAGAGCCGGAATTCTTACTGGTTGGTAGGTGATCAAATACTTATGTCATGCAAATTAATTACTTAAAAATCATACAATTTTATTTTCTGGATTTTTGTTTTAGATTCCGTCTCTCACAGTTGAAGTGTACCTATGATAAAAATTACAGACCTCTACATGCTTTGTAAGTAGGAAAACCTGCAAAATCGGCAGTGTATCAAATACTTGTTCTCCCCACTGTATAACGGAAAAGTGGTGCGTGCATATGTATTCACCCCCTTTGCTATGAAGCCCCTAAATAAGATCTGGTGCAACCAATTACCTTCAGAAGTCACATAGTTAGTTAAATAAAGTCCACCTGTGTGCAATCTAAGTGTCACATGATCTGTCACATGATCTCAGTATATATACACCTGTTCTGAAAGGCCCCAGAGTCTGCAACACCACTAAGCAAGGGGCACCACCAAGCAAGCGGCACCATAAAGACCAAGGAGCTCTCCAAACAGGTCAGGGACAAAGTTGTGGAGCAGTACAGATCAGGGTTGGGTTATAAAAAAATATCAGAAACTTTGAACATCCCACGGAGCACCATTAATGGATGGGGGGTGAATAGTTATACACGCTCAAGTTTTCTGTTTATTTGTCTTATTTCTTGTTTCTTTCACAATAGAAAATATTTTGCATCTTCAAAGTGGTAGGCATGTTGTGTAAATCAAATGATACAAATCCCCCCAAAATCCATTTTAATTCCAGGTTGTAAGGCAACAAAATAGGAAAAATGCCAAGGGTGGTGAAAATTTTCGCAAGCCACTGTACATCAAACACATGGTTTTCAGTTGTTTGATGCCATTCCACTTGCTCTGTTTTGGCCATTATTGTGAGCCGTTCTCCCCTCAGTAGCCTCCTGTGACCCCAACCCTAGCTTCATGTCCACACCCCGGCTCAATCCTAACCCTAGCCAAAACCATAACCTCAACCCTAGCTTCATGTCCATACCCCGGCTCAATCCTAACCCTAGCCATAACCATAACCTCAACCCTAGCTTCATGTCCATACCCCGGCTCAATCTTAACCCTAGCCATAACCATAACCTCAACCCTAGCTTCATGTCCATACCCCGGCTCAATCCTAACCCTAGCCATAACCATAACCTCAACCCTAGCTTCATGTCCATACCCCGGCTCAATCCTAACCCTAGCCATAACCATAACCCAAACCCTAGCTTCATGTCCACACCCTGGCTCAATCCTAACCCTAGCCAAAACCCTAACACTAATATTGGTTGATCATACCTTTATCCTACTTTTTTTGGGGACCTTTAAGGTGCTGGAACAGGATACCGGCTCTGGGTAGCTCCGGCTCAATTTAACCACTGGTCAATACTGAGTCACACTTCACCTCTCCACCATCATAGCTGACGTCTGGTGAGCGTTCTGGTACAAAATGGCCTCCCCCAGGTGGAGGTGGGTGTTACACATGTTGAAACCTATTTGTTCTGGATGTTTCTGCTGAGGTCATCCAGTCCATTCCTCTCAATGATAAAACCTGAGTGATTGATGGAGAGAGACACACGGTACCTAGTGATTATATGACTCCCAACACCTTGTTAAGAGGAAAGAGAGAGAGAGAGAGAGAGAGAGAGAGAGACAGTACATATTATATGACTCCCAACACCTTGTGAAGAGGAGTGAGGTATGTTGTAGCCCTCTGCATCCTTTTGGAGTGACTCTCTCCTCTCTGGCTTTAAAAGACACTTGAGAGGGGAAGAACTACAGCTAGTTAGCTACCCCTCACACCCTGTCCTGGTGTCACCTCCTGTAACCCCAATCTCTCCAGCCTCCTCTCTCCTTCCTCCCCTCTCTCCCTCAACAAACTCTATCCAGCCTCCTCACTCTCTCCTTCCCTCCCTCTCTACCTCAACAAACTAGCTGGTGTGTTTGATTATTCATTGTCATGTTTCCCTAAAAGGCAAAGCCCCAGTGTGGGGTTTGACAGGATAAATGCTGATTCGCAGCAGGATTCTGCTCTTTCCGGGACACACACCCACACACTTACACACACGCAAATACACACTTCCCAGGAGAGGCAGAACGATTTGGCCCATCAGCTCCAATCACTGTTATTGTTCTGACAATACTCCAAACCGATCCGCTCCAGCAGTAGCATGTGTGTGTGTCCAGAGTGTATGTGCGCGTGTGTGTGTGTTTGTTTTTATGTTGAATGTTTCTGGGCAGAAGAAACGTGTAATGCTCCAGTTAGGAACCAGAGAGGGTTTAAATAAAACAACCTGTTTTACTTCCTCCTTTTCTGTATTTTCTTTGTTCTGCCTCCTGATTGGACCAGCACACTGATTCCTCTGCTCCCTCTGCAGATGAGATCTGGCACAAAATGAGATATCGGGGACGTAGGTCGGGGTGCCTTGTAAGGATCTGACGGCGAGTGGATAATCTGCCTCTACCATCAGTCCTATTAGCCAACGTACGATCATTGGACGGTGCTTCTACATCTGCGTTGCTTGCTGTTTGGGGTTTTAGGCTGGGTTTCTGTATAGCACTTTGTGACATCTGCTGATGTAAAAAGGGCTTTATAAATACATTTGATTGATTGATAATAAAATGGATGAGCTCCAATCAAGAATATCCTACCAACGGGACGTTAAAAACTGTAATATCTTATGTTTCACCGGGTCGTGGCTGAACGACGACAGGGATAACATACAGCTGGATCGGCAAGATAGAACAGCTGCCTCCGATAAGACAAGGGGTGGTGGTCTGTGTCTATTTGTAAATAACAGCTGGTGCACAAAATCTAATATTAAGGAAGTCTCGAGGTTTTGCTCGCCTGAGGTAGAGTACCTCATGATAAGCTGTAGACCACACTATTTACCAAGAGAGTTTTCATCTATATTTTTTGTAGCTGTCTATTTACCACCACAAACCGATGCTGGCACTAAGACCGCACTCAACGAGCTGTATAAGGCCATAAACAAACAAGAAAACACTCATCCAGAAGCGGCGCTCCTAGTGGCCGGGGACTTTAATGCAGGGAAACTTAAATCCGTTCTACCTCATTTCTACCAGCATGTTAAATGTGCAACCAGAGGAAAGAAACTCTAGACCACCTTCACTCCACACACAGAGACACATACAAAGCTCTCCCTCGCCCTCCATTTGGCAAATCTGACCATAATTCCATCCTCCTGATTCCTGCTTACAAGCAAAAACTAAAGCAGGAGGTACCAGTGACTCGCTCAATACAGAAGTGGTCAGATGACGCAGATGCTAAGCTACAGGACTGTTTTGCTAGCACAGACTGGAATATGTTCCGGGATTCTTCCGAGGGCATTGAGGAGTACACCACATCAGTCACTGGCTTCATCAATAAGTGCATCGATGACATCGTCCCCACAGTGACCGTACGTACATACCCCAACCAGAAGCCATGGATTACAGGCAATATCCGCAAAGAGCTAAAGGGTAGAGCTGCCGCTTTCAAGGAGCGGGACTCTAACCCGGACGCTTATAAGAAATCCCGCTATGCCCTCCGACGAACCATCAAACAGGCAAAGCGTCAATACAGGACTAAGATTGAATCGTACTACACCGGCTCCGACGCTTGTCGGATGTGGAAGGGCTTGCAAACTATTACGGA
Source organism: Coregonus clupeaformis (assembly GCF_020615455.1). Classification (NCBI taxonomy): domain Eukaryota; kingdom Metazoa; phylum Chordata; class Actinopteri; order Salmoniformes; family Salmonidae; genus Coregonus; species Coregonus clupeaformis. The sequence continues at coordinate 33,930,261 of NC_059197.1, forward strand.
CTACAAAGGGAAGCACAGCCGCGAGCTGCCCAGTGACACGAGCCTACCAGACAAGCTAAATTACTTCTATACTCGCTTTGAGGCAAGCAACACTAAAGCATGCATGAGAGCATCAGCTGTTCCAGACGACTGTGTGATCACGCTCTCCGTAGCCGATGTGAGTAAGACCTTTAAACAGGTCAACATTCACAAGGCCGCAGGGCCAGATGGATTACCAGGACGTGTACTCCGAGCATGCGCTGACCAACTGGCAGGTGTCTTCACTGACATTTTCAACCTGTTCCTGACTGAGTCTGTAATACCAACATGTTTCAAGCAGATCACCGTAGTCCCTGTGCCCAAAAACACTAAGGTAACCTGCCTAAATGAATACCGACCCGTAGCACTCACGTCTGTAGCCATGAAGTGCTTCGAAAGGCTGGTCATGGCTCACATCAACACTATTATCCCAGAAACCTTAGACCCACTCCAATTTGCATACCGCCCCAACAGATCCACAGATGATGCAATCTCTATTGCACTCCACACTGCCCTTTCCCACCTGGACAAAAGGAACACCTACATGAGAATGCTATTCATTGACTAAAGCTCAGCGTTCAACACCATAGTGCCCTCAAAGCTCATCACTAAGCTAAGGACCCTGGGACTAAACACCTCCCTCTGCAATTGGATCCTGGACTTCCTGACGGGCCGCCCCCAGGTGGTAAGGGTAGGTAACAACACATCTGCCACGCTGATCCTCAACACGGGGGACCCTCAGGGGTGCGTGCTCAGTCCCCTCCTGTACTCCCTGTTCACCCATGACTGCATGGCCAAGCACGACTCCAACACCATCATTAAGTTTGCTGACGACACAACAGTGGTAGGCCTGATCACCGACAACGATGAGACAGCCTATAGGGAGGAGGTCAGAGACCTGGCCGTGTGGTGCCAGGATAACAACCTCTCCCTCAACATGATCAAAACAAAGGAGATGATTGTGGACTACAGGAAAAAGAGGACTGAGCACGCCCCCATTCTCATCGACGGGGCTGTAGTGGGGCAGGTTGAGAGCTTCAAGTTCCTTGGTGTCCACATCAACAACAAACTATCATGGTCCAAACACACCAAGACAGTCGTGAAGAGGGCACGACAAAGCCTATTCCCCCTCAGGACACCGAAAAGATTTGTCATGGTTCCTCAGATCCTCAAAAAGTGATATAGCTGCACCATCGAGAGCATCCTGACTAGTTGCATCACTGCCTGGTATGGCAACTGCTCACCTCCGACCGCAAGGCACTACAGAGGGTAGTGTGTACCTTCCTGCCATCCAGGACCTCTATACCAGGCGGTGTCAGAGGAAGGCCCTAAAAATGGCCAAAGACTCCAGCCACCCTAGTCATAGACTGTTCTCTCTGCTACCGCACGGCAAGCGGTACCGGAACGCAAAGTCTAGGTCCAAAAAGGCTTCTTAACAGCTTCTACCACCCAAGCCATAAGACTCCTGAACAGCTAATCATGGCTTCCCGGACTATTTGCATTGCATTTCACTGTTGTCTTCAGCGCATGTGACTCTCTTACTGTAACAAGACACCTGGTCCCACTAAAGGCCCAGACGTGTGTGTGTGTGTGTGTGTGTGTTTGTGTGTGTTTGTGTATGTGTGTGTGTGTGTGTGTGTGCCTGCCTGCTGAATCTGACACTGAATCTAATATTCCACTCTCCTCTCTTCCCCTAGTGGATCTCAGGGAAACTGGGCATCCCTCCGAATCTCCTACTTCTTTCTAAAATGGCTGCCAGGATGTTTTTTTCGTTTGTTTATGAGGGTGTGTGTGTGACCATTGGCATGTAGCCTCTAGCCAGGGGCAGAGGGTAATTGCCTCATTTATAGGGGTGATTACAGGGATATGGGGATGGTTATGCTGTTTAAAGGTGAAGCAGATTGACAGAGATTGGGTGACTGGGGAGCCAGTGGATGTTGTGCAATAGCAGCAAGATAAATGTAATGGTGTGCGTGCATGTGAGTGTGCAGTGTGTGTTAACAGGATTGGGGAACAGGGTACTTCCCTACCATCAACCAGTAGGCCTTAGTGGAGGCATTTCCCAGAATCACTGTTTGTTTTACACTTGGTAAGAGAGTGAGGAAAGACAGGGCTCTGTGCTTTGGGGGCCAGTTGACAGTTTTTTGGATGATTGCATAAAAATACCTAAAACAGAATCATTTCTTGGTAGCCGCCATATTTTAGTGGTTGTGTGTGTGTGTGTGTGTGTGTGTGTGTGTGTGTGTGTGTGTGTGTGTGTGTGTGTATGTGTGTGTGCGTGTTTGAGAGAGTCAGAGGGGAGCCCTCACACCCCCATGGCTCACACACACATGAAATCATGACATATTTTTATTTAATTTCCTTCAATTGTCATTAAACATGCTTAAACGGCCACTTATTGAGAGACTGCGACCCCTTCACACCCTGTCCTTATTGAGAGACTGCGACCCCTTCACACCCTGTCCTTATTGAGAGACTGCGACCCCTTCACTCCCTGTCCTTATTGAGAGACTGCGACCCCTTCACTCCCTGTCCTTATTGAGAGACTGCGACCCCTTCACTCCCTGTCCTTATTGAGAGACTGCGACCCCTTCACTCCCTGTCCTTATTGAGAGACTGCGACCCCTTCACTCCCTGTCCTTATTGAGAGACTGCGACCCCTTCACTCCCTGTCCTTATTGAGAGACTGCGACCCCCTTCACACCCTGTCCTTATTGAGAGACTGCGACCCCTTCACACCCTGTCCTTATTGAGAGACTGCGACCCCTTCACTCCCTGTCCTTATTGAGAGACTGCGACCCCTTCACTCCCTGTCCTTATTGAGAGACTGCGACCCCTTCACTCCCTGTCCTTATTGAGAGACTGCGACCCCTTCACTCCCTGTCCTTATTGAGAGACTGCGACCCCTTCACTCCCTGTCCTTATTGAGAGACTGCGACCCCTTCACTCCCTGTCCTTATTGAGAGACTGCGACCCCTTCACTCCCTGTCCTTATTGAGAGACTGCGACCCCTTCACTCCCTGTCCTTATTGAGAGACTGCGACCCCTTCACTCCCTGTCTTTGTGCCACCTATTGTAACCCCACCTGTCCCTCTGTACCTAAAAAAACTATCCAGCCTGCTCTCTCTCTCCTTCCCTCCCTCTCTCCCTCAACTAACTCTCTCCAGCCTGCTCTCTCTCTCCTTCCCTCCCTCTCTCCCTCAACTAACTCTCTCCAGCCTGCTCTCTCTCTCCTTCCCTCCCTCTCTCCCTCAACTAACTCTCTCCAGCCTGCTCTCTCTCTCCTTCCCTCCCTCTCTCCCTCAACTAACTCTCTCCAGCCTGCTCTCTCTCCTTCCCTCCCTCTCTCCCTCAACTAACTCTCTCCAGCCTGGTCTCTCTCTCCTTCCCTCCCTCTCTCCCTCAACTAACTCTCTCCAGCCTGCTCTCTCTCTCCTTCCCTCCCTCTCTCCCTCAACTAACTCTCTCCAGCCTGCTCTCTCTCTCCTTCCCTTCCTCTCTCCCTCAACTAACTCTCTCCAGCCTGCTCTCTCTCTCCTTCCCTCCCTCTCTCCCTCAACTAACTCTCTCCAGCCTGCTCTCTCTCTCCTTCCCTCCCTCTCTCCCTCAACTAACTCTCTCCAGCCTGCTCTCTCTCCTTCCCTCCCTCTCTCCCTCAACTAACTCTCTCCAGCCTGCTCTCTCTCTCCTTCCCTCCCTCTCTCCCTCAACTAACTCTCTCCAGCCTGCTCTCTCTCTCCTTCCCTCCCTCTCTCCCTCAACTAACTCTCTCCAGCCTGCTCTCTCTCTCCTTCCCTCCCTCTCTCCCTCAACTAACTTTCTCCAGCCTGCTCTCTCTCTCCTTCCCTCCCTCTCTCCCTCAACTAACTCTCTCCAGCCTGCTCTCTCTCTCCTTCCCTCCCTCTCTCCCTCAACTAACTCTCTCCAGCCTGCTCTCTCTCTCCTTCCCTCCCTCTCTCCCTCAACAAAGTCTCTCCAGCCTGCTCTCTCTCTCCTTCCCTTCCTCTCTCCCTCAACAAACTCTCCAGCCTCCTCCTTCTCTCCCTCCCTCTCTCCAACAAACTCTCTCACACACCTCCCCTATTTCTATCTATCTGCCCACCACCTCACTTCCTCCTCTCCTCTCCTCTCCTCTCCTCTCCTCTCCTCTCCTCTCCTCTCCTCTCCTCTCCTCTCCCTCTCCTCTCCTCTCCTCTCCTTCTCTCCTCTCCTTCTCTCCTCCTCTCCTCCTCTCCTCTCCTCTCCTTCTCTCCTTCTCTCCTCTCCTTCTCTCCTTCCCTCCTCTTCTTCACCCCCCCCATTCTATCGTACACAGGATCGCTCAGGATTTTCTCTGTAATTGTCCATATGTAGGTCTAACCTAAGCCTAGCTGCTTCTTACCTAACATGTTCCAAACCCCCATAAAAGGTGGAGTTATTAATGAACTGCGCGCTCTGGAGGGAGAGAACGCTTGATTTATGTGTGCGTGTGTGTGTGTGGAGGGCTGTGTGAGGGGTGTGTGAATGAGACTCTAAAACACTGTAATAGATGGTTAGCAGCCAGCGCCATGCTCCACTGAGTTTGCTAATTAGTGTCGACACTAACAGGATATTTTAATAGTGAGTTTGAAATAGAATGACCTGCCTGTTAAATGTGGTATGTTGTGTACTGTAATATCATAATGAAGGCTAGCACTGTAGTAGTGGAAATGTTTCAGATACCAGCAGGTGAAGGTTTTAGCTGGTTCCTGTAGTGTGGTCAGGCACCGGCAGGTGAAGGTTTTAGCTGGTTCCTGTAGTGTGGTCAAGTCTAGTTGATTCATTAGGTGCTGCATCTGCTGTTCCGATAGCTGCTGAAAATCTGCATTCACTAGTATCTAGCATTCTGCACCACCAAGCAGCTATCTTGGGTTTCTAGCATTCTGCACCACCAAGCAGCTATCCTGGGTTTCTAGCATTCTGCACCACCAAGCAGCTATCCTGGGTTTAATGTTCCCTTAAACCGGCCTTTTCCAACAGGGCAGCACTTGTCTACTGTGTACCAGTCAGTATATTACAGGATGACTGTAAAGACCCTGCTTGCTATGTGGGTTCTTAATGGACTCAGTCAGTATATTACAGGATGACTGTAAAGACCCTGCTTGCTATGTGGGTTCTTAATGGACTCAGTCAGTATATTACAGGATGTGAAGTTGCTGGAGATTGGCGGGATCTGGAACACGCTGTCGTAGACGTCGATCCAGAGCATCCCAAACATGCTCAATGGGTGACATGTCTGGTGAGTATGCAGGCCATGGAAGAACTGGGACATTTTCAGCTTCCAGGAATTGTGTACAGATCCTTGCGGCACGGGGCCGTGCATTATCATGCTGAAACATGAGGTGATAATAATATAATATGCCATTTAGCAGACGCTTTTATCCAAAGCGACTTACAGTCATGCGTGCATACATTTTTGTGTATGGGTGGTCCCGGGGATCGAACCCACTACCTTGGCGTTACAAGCGCCGTGCTCTACCAGCTGAGCTACAGAGGACCACAATGGCGGTGGATGAATGGCACGACAATGGGCCTCAGGATCTTGTCATGGTATCTCTGTGCATTCAAATTGCCATCAATAAAATGCAATTGTGTTCGTTGTCCGTAGCTTATGCCTGCCTGCCTGCCCATACCATAACCCCACCACCACCATGGGGCACTCTGTTCACAACGTTGACAACAGCAAACTAATCGCCCACACGACGTCATACACGCTGCCTGCCATCTGCCCGGTACAGTTGAAACCGGGATTCATCTGTGAAGAGCACACTTCTCCAGCGTGCCAGTGGCCATCGAAGGTGAGCATTTGCACACTGAAGTCGGTTTACGACGCCGAACTGCAGTCAGGTCAAGACCCTGGTGAGGACGGCGAGAACGCAGATGAGCTTCCCTCATAACCGGGATACAAGCTTGTTCGGGTTATTGTAAACGGGATATTATGTTTTATATGCGTCAACTCAAAAACAGAATACTTGAGTATCCCGAATAATAACGGGATATTGGTGTTCATGTAAACGTGGTCACTGGTGTGTGTGCTGTGTTGTCTTAGGGGTTGAACACAGAAGGAGTAAGGTGGGACAGTAGTCTTCCTATCCACATGGCAAATATATCATCTGACTGTGTCTAGTGTGTGTGTGTGTGTGTGTGTGTGTGTGTGTGTGTGTGTGTGTGTGTGTGTGTGTGTACGTGTGCGTGTGTGTGCTTGTGTGTGAGTGTGTGTGTCTTGGCTTAGGCGGCTCTCTACTGGTTATAGACTCTCCATGTGTCACTTAGACTTTGTCTCTCTTAGAGACCTTGTTTATTTCCCTCTATCTTGGTCTTTAATAGTGTGGTAGAACGTTTGATGGTGTGGTGGTCTCCTGGGGAGGCTTCTCAACCACTTGTGTAAACAATCTCCCTCTCTACACAAGTATTCACTCTCTTCTCTTGTTTCACTTCACCTTGTGTGTAATTTTATTTTCTACCCTTACATACTGTACACACCTCCTAACTCTTCTCCTCTCTCTCTCTCTCTCTCTCTCTCTCTCTCTCTCTCTCTCTCTCTCTCTCTCTCTCTCTCTCTCTCTCTCTCTCTCTCTCTCTCTCTCTCTCTCTCTCTCTCTCTCTCTCTCTCTCTCTCTCTCTCTCTCTCTCTCTCTCTCCCTCCCTCCCTCCCTCCCCCTCTCTGCCCCAGTGTCAGGCCCGTAGCTTCCTGGTGTTCCTGATGTCAGTATGGAGCACAGTTGCCACCACACTGTGCTGCTGGAGATCAGAGCCCTGACTAACAGATACACCTCCATACTGGGAGGTTGTGCCAAAGACATCTACAGGATGAGCAACAGCTTCACATCTATAGCCAGACTACTGGGGAGAAGACTGGAAACAGACACTACTATCAACTGCAGGTAGGGTACACATGCACGAACACACACACACACACACACACACACACACACACACACACACACACACACTTCTTTTGCCAGACTACTTTAACAAAAATGATTTACAGGCCACACAAAAAACTGTACACAAACTCAACCGACCCCATGGGAGCATGTCCGTAGGGAAATGGGCCACCGAATGGAACGTGTGGTACTGCAACGTTTCAACACTTCTTTTAGCATCCTTAACACATTGATTTCATGCTTTCTGTCATTTATGAGCTTCAATTATTCACAGCTACCAATTTAATTGGTGTTCTAACAAGAATAGTGCATGTGTTCCACAATCAAGTTTTTTTTTAGCCTGGAACAACATGTTTTCTGGTTAGAAAACATATGACTAATTGCTACTGCTAGTGCAAGTCACGCCATTTTAAACGCCTGACGACCCTTAATGTAGGAATATTGTCCAGTGAAACGGTCATGTGGTCCAGACTTCAGAAGAATATTTGCACTCTAGGAATGTGTCCTGGCAAAAATAAATAAAACATGAATGTAATAAATAGAGGTGATAAAAATGAACACAGGGCTTGGAGTTACACAATCTAAGGAACTCAAAACACTATGCACCACATGAACTGTATGTACAGAAATGCTACTGCAGACAGTCCGCTGTATTGTAAGGTCCCTCAATATCACTCCTTCATCCTCCTCCTCCTCCTCATCTTCCTCCTCCTCCGACTGATTTTGTGTTATTCCCAGTTTCTCTTTGTCATCCAATCTGAATAGTTCAATCTCATTCTGAACCCATATGGACCATTAGTTTTATTGCAAGCATTTTAGTTTTACTACAGCAGCGTAACCACTGTTAATACCCCTTTAAAACGGCCCTATTGCTTTCTCTGCCCAGCCTTACCACACCAACCTACAATGCCAAAACAAATCACTAATCTTACGTTATTCTTTGCAGTTAAAGCTCTGCCTCATAAATGTACTACCTAAAAATAGGGACGTGTTTTACTGATTTGGTGTGTATGTGTGTGTCTATGTGTGTGTCTGTGTGTGTGTGTCTATGTGTGTGTGTGTGTCTATGTGTGTGTGTATGTGTGTGTGTCTATGTGTGTGTCTATGTGTGTGTGTGTGTGTGTCTATGTGTGTGTCTATGTGGGTGGGTGTGTGTGTGTGTGTGTGTGTGTGTGTGTGTGTGTGTGTGTGTGTGTGTGTGTGTGTCTATGTGTGTGTGTGTGTGTGTGTGTGTGTGTGTGTGTGTCTATGTGTGTGTCTATGTGTGTGTGTGTGTGTGTGTGTCTATGTGTGTGTGTGTGTGTGTGTGTGTGTGTGTGTGTGTGTGTGTGTGTGTGTGTGTGTGTGTGTGTGTATGTGTGTGTGTGTGTCTAGGTGTGTGTCTATGTGTGTGTGTGTGTGTGTCTATGTGTGTGTGTGTGTGTGTGTGTGTGTGTGTGTGTGTCTATGTGTGTGTGTGTGTCTATGTGTGTGTGTCTATGTGTGTGTGTGTGTGTGTATGTGTGTGTGTGTGTGTGTGTGTGTGCTATGAGTGCGTGTGTGTGTGTGTGTGTGTGTGTGTGTGCGTCTGTGTGTGTGTGTGTGTGTGTGTGTCTATGTGTGCGTGTGTGTGTGTGTGTGTATATGTGTGTGTGTGTGTGCAGTTAGTGCTTTTTGAGGTTAGTTTGGTTTCGGTTCGATTATAAAAAAATATCACGGTTTTCGATTAAAGTTGAGATTTTTAAAGAATAACATTAAATGCACTTATGTGGGTTGAATGGTGTAACAACACAGAATACAGCAATCACGCACAAACTCAGGAGGGAAAACAGAGGTAATTATAGGGACACAAATAAGCATAATGGGTAACAGGTGTGATTAATAAAGACAAGACTAGTGTAACACAGAAACATCGATCGGTGGCAGCTAGCACTCCGGTGACGACGAACGCCGAAGCCTGCCCGAGCAAGGAGGAGGGGCAGCCTCGGCTGTATTCGTGACACATTCCTTTACTTTGTTGTGTATATTACATTTGTTTTATTTGATGACTTTATTATTTAATTCCAAGTCATCATCTCATCTCTATAGAGCTGCTGCATATGCTGTCTAACTAAATCACAATTTTAGCAGTCCTTCAAATTAAATATGGCGTACTTTTATGACTGCTGAATACCAACTATCAATCAGTTAGATCATGTATTTTCAGGTAGAGATACCAGGTAGAAGCAGCTGCTCTCTCTCCCTCTCTCCATCATGCCTTCTCTCCCTCTCTCCATCATGCCTTCTCTCTTCCTCTCTCCATCATGCCTTCTCTCTCCCTCTCTCCATCATGCCTTCTCTCTCCCTCTCTCCATCATGCCTTCTCTCTTCCTCTCTCCATCATGCCTTCTCTCCCTCTCTCCATCATGCCTTCTCTCTCCCTCTCTCCATCATGCCTTCTCTCTCCCTCTCTCCATCATGCCTTCTCTCTCCCTCTCTCCATCATGCCTTCTCTCTCCCTCTCTCCATCATGCCTTCTCTCCCTCTCTCCATCATGCCTTCTCTCCCTCTCTCCATCATGCCTTCTCTCTTCCTCTCTCCATCATGCCTTCTCTCTCCCTCTCTCCATCATGCCTTCTCTCTCCCTCTCTCCATCATGCCTTCTCTCTCCCTCTCTCCATCATGCCTTCTCTCCCTCTCTCCATCATGCCTTCTCGCTCCCTCTCTCCATCATGACTTCTCTCTCCCTCTCTCCATCATGCCTTCTCTCTCCCTCTCTCCATCATGCCTTCTCTCTCCCTCTCTCCATCATGCCTTCTCTCTCCCTCTCTCCATCATGCCTTCTCTCTCCCTCTCTCCATCATGCCTTCTCTCTCCCTCTCTCCATCATGCCTTCTCTCTCCCTCTCTCCATCATGCCTTCTCTCTCCCTCTCTCCATCATGCCTTCTCTCTCCCTCTCTCCATCATGCCTTCTCTCTCCCTCTCTCCATCATGCCTTCTCTCTCCCTCTCTCCATCATGCCTTCTCTCTCCCTCTCTCCATCATGTCTCCCTATCTCCATGTCTGCCCTAGACTAACTTAAAGTAGGAGGCGTAAAAGAAACACACAGACCGGACAAGTAGGCGCGCAATGAATTATTGGTCGTTTTCTGTGCAGAACTACGTAGAATATTGGCCTGTTGGAAACTACAACTCTGTACTACGTCGGACAGTTCGTGCTTGATCTGATTTATCTCTACGGAAACTCAGAAAGAAACTGAACGAAAAGGAATTCAAATAATTGAACCGATCGCTCAGCACTAGTGTGTGTGCGTGTGTGTGTGTGTGTGTGTGTGTGTGTGTGTGTGTGTGTGCGCGTGCGTGTGTGTGTGCGTGTGGGAGGGGGCACATTTGTCTGTCTTACTGTTGACTGTGATTCAGCTGGCTGGGTTCTAGGAATGGCACCACACACTGCCTGGTCCAGGAACATTATGTACAAGTGGCTTCCAGAGGCTTTGCTTGGGGTCTCTCTCTGGAAAATTAAAGGCTGGGAGAAATGCAGGAGGATATATTAGCAATAGAACAGAGGAGATGACGAGGGAGGAAAATGCAGGAGGGTTTATTAGCAATAGAACAGAGGAGATGACGAGGGAGGAAAATGCAGGAGGGTTTATTAGCAATAGAACAGAGGAGATGATGAGGGAGGAAAATACAGGAGGGTTTATTAGCAATAGAACAGAGGAGATGATGAGGGAGGAAAATGCAGGAGGGTTTATTAGCAATAGAACAGAGGAGATGACGAGGGAGGAAAATGCAGGAGGGTTTATTAGCAATAGAACAGAGGAGATGACGAGGGAGGAAAATGCAGGAGGGTTTATTAGCAATAGAACAGAGGAGATGATGAGGGAGGAAAATACAGGAGGGTTTATTAGCAATAGAACAGAGGAGATGATGAGGGAGGAAAAACGGCAGTTGAAAGTGTTCTGTCAGCAGACGAGTGGAGGGGTTGACTTGGTTGGAGAGAGTGGCCTCTACCCTGTTCTCTCTCTCTCTCTCTCTCTCGCCTTCTCTGTGTCTGTGTGTGTGTGCGTGTGTGAGAGAGAGAGGGTTTTGAAATATGTCCAGAGGTGTGGTGGTCTGCCCAGTTCTCTCAGGTCCGATCTGTCTCTGCTGCATTCCAGCCCAGCACCAGTCCTATCCGGTCTATGTGTGTGTGTGTGTGTGTGTGTGTGTGTGTGTGTGTGTGTGACGCAGATAAGACAAGTTTGTTAATTTACATATATTCCCCTCTCTGCATGTTTCAGGGTTGAAGAGGAATCAGAAGGCCCTCCTTCCCCTTGTATCTCAGAGGCCAGTGTGTGTGGGGGAGCAGGGGGGTCGGAGACCAGTGTGTGTGGGGGAGCAGGGGGGTCGGAGACCAGTGTGTGTGGGGGAGCAGGGGGGTCGGAGACCAGTGTGTGTGGGGGAGCAGGGGGGTCGGAGACCAGTGTGTGTGGGGGAGCAGGGGGGTCGGAGACCAGTGTGTGTGGGGGAGCAGGGGGGTCGGAGACCAGTGTGTGTGGGGGAGCAGGGGGGTCGGAGACCAGTGTGTGGGGGGAGCAGGGGGGTCGGAGACCAGTGTGTGGGGGGAGCAGGGGGGTCGGAGACCAGTGTGTGTGGGGGAGAAGGGGGGTCGGGAGACCAGTGTGTGTGGGGGAGCAGGGGGGTCGGAGACCAGTGTGTGTGGGGGAGCAGGGGGGTCGGAGGCCAGTGTGTGTGGGGGAGCAGGGGGGTCGGAGGCCAGTGTGTGTGGGGGGAGCAGGGGGGTCGGGAGGCCAGTGTGTGGGGGGAGCAGGAGGGGTCGGAGGCCAGTGTGTGTGGGGGGAGAAGGGGGGTCGGAGACCAGTGTGTGTGGGGGGAGCAGGGGGTCGGAGACCAGTGTGTGTGGGGGAGCAGGGGGTCGGAGGCCAGTGTGTGTGGGGGGAGCAGGGGGTCGGAGGCCAGTGTGTGGGGGAGCAGGGGGTCGGAGGCCAGTGTGTGTGGGGGAGCAGGGGGGTCGGAGGCCAGTGTGTGTGGGGGAGCAGGGGGGTCGGAGACCAGTGTGTGTGGGGGGAGCAGGGGGGTCGGAGGCCAGTGTGTGTGGGGGGAGCAGGGGGGTCGGAGGCCAGTGTGTGTGGGGGGAGCAGGGGGGTCGGAGGCCAGTGTGTGTGGGGGAGCAGGGGGGTCGGAGACCAGTGTGTGGGGGGAGCAGGGGGGGTCGGAGACCAGTGTGTGTGGGGGAGCAGGGGGGTCGGAGACCAGTGTGTGTGGGTGTGCAGGGGGGCGTGTAGGGGGGTCAGAGCAGCGACTGCAGGTGAAGATCCAGGCATTTGAGGAGAAGATGGGGGAGGAGGGGGGAGAGGGGTCACCAGAAACAGCATGGGACAAGCTGCTAGAGAGACACAGAGAGATGAGGTCTAACAGGCGATCGACTGGATCGATCTCCAAGGCGTTTCTAGTTGATCCCAAACATTTCTGTAAAAACCCAACGATAAAGCCTTGCGTTCCTATTTTTGATTGTTTTTGTCTCGTGCTGTTGCCGGTAGGTGCACCTGATTCAGCTGCCCTGCGCGCCGGGTAGGCCAAGTCTTCCCATTTAGAACATTTCATCTGTCTGAAGGTACAAATCCGCCGGCGGAGCCGGAGAGCAAATGAAGTGCACTATAGGCCTACCGCTGGCCAATCGGATTGCTCAAGATTTGTCTGCAGCTTCGTAGCAGCCGTAAAAAAAAAAGCTACAGCAAAGTTTATACTGTGAGATTTCTAAACTTTTTAAAACCATGACTAGAGAGAGACTGTCAACGAATACATCAAAGAGCTGCTGTTTTTATGAGTGAGTTGATTGGTTTAAGTTCTTACTCAGCACTGTCAACACGTTTTATTCTACACTTTTATAAGTCATAAAATGCACCTTCTTCCTACTTCCATTCGCGCTACAACCAGCACTGTAGGATGGAGAAGGGGTGGAGCTAACGTCTAATGCATTCCTCTCAGAGTCCCCACCCAATCAGCAAACAGAAGACTTAGACACCTCTCCCACTGAGAGGGAACTAACCAATGAGAACTCCCTGTCTCCCTCCACCCCTCTGGCCATGCCCTGTGAGAAACAGAACCAGAAACAGAACCAGAACACTGTTTCATAGAAGGTACCCTGCTATTACCAGCTAATTACCCTGCTATTACCAGCTCATTACCCTGCTATTACCAGCTCATTACCCTGCAATTACCAGCTCATTACCCTGCTATTACCAGCTCATTACCCTGCTATTACCAGCTCATTACCCTGCAATTACCAGCTCATTACCCTGCTATTACCAGCTCATTACCCTGCTATTACCAGCTCATTACCCTGCTATTACCAGCTCATTACCCTGCTATTACCAGCTCATTACCCTGCTATTACCAGCTCATTACCCACCCATTACCAGCTAATTACCCTGCTATTACCAGCTCATTACCCTGCTATTACCAGCTCATTACCCTCCCATTACCAGCTAATTACCCTGCTATTACTCTGCCATTACCAGCTCATTACCCTCCCATTACCAGCTTGCCTACGGAGCTGTGAGGGGAACGGCACCTCCGTACCTTCAGGCTCTGATCAGTCCCTACACCCAAACGAGGGCATTGCGTTCATCCACCTCTGGCCTGCTGGCTCCCCTACCTCTGCTGAAGCACAGTTCCCGCTCAGCACAGTCAAAACTGTTCGCTGCTCTGGCACCCCAATGGTGGAACAAGCTCACGACGCCAGGACAGCGGAGTCACTCACCACCTTCCGGAGACATTTGAAACCCCAGCTCTTTAAGGAACACCTGCTATAGGATAAAGTAATCATTCTACCCCCACTTACCCCTACCCCCCAAAAAATAATAATATATAATATATTATATTTGTAAAGTGGTTATCCCACTGGCTATAAGGTGAATGCACCAATTGTAAGCGCTCTGGATAAGAGCGTCTGCTAAATGACGTAAATGTAAATGTAAAATTACACTGCCATTACCAGCGCATTACCCTGCCATTACCAGCTCATTACCCTCCCATTACCAGCTCATTACCCTCCCATTACCAGCTCATTACCCTGCCATTATGAGCTCATTACCCTCCCATTAGCAGCTCATTACCCTGCCATTAGCAGCTCATTACCCACCCATTACCAGCTCATTATCCTGCCATTACCAGCTCATTACCCTGCTATTACCAGCGCATTACCCTTCCATTACCATATACCCTGGCAGAGACCAGGTGACAGGAAACACTTGTACTAATAGAAAGCACTAAGCAAATAAACACTTAGCAAAGTAAACAACTCTACAATAACAGTTTAGATACTATATCCTGTACGATACCGAAATATATAGAATACTTTTAAAGAGCTGGACTAGAGCAGAAACTCTTTCCCCCCAATTAGTAAGGGAGTGTCCCTTAATTAATGAGCAGACTGGCAAATAATACTGCTTTAGACTGGCAAATAGTACTGCTTTAGACTGGCAAATAGTACCGCTTTAGACTGGAAAATAGTACTGTTTTAGACTGGCAAATAGTACTGCTTTAGACTGGCAAATAGTACTGCTTTAGACTGGCAAATAGTACTGCTTTAAACTGGCAAATAGTACCGCTTTAGACGGGCAAATAGTACTGCTTTAGACTGGCAAATAGTACCGCTTTAGACGGGCAAATAGTACTGCTTTAGACTGTCAAATAGTACTGCTTTAGACTGTCAAATAGTACCGCTTTAGACGGGCAAATAGTACTGCTTTAGACTGGCAAATAGTACCGCTTTAGATGGGCAAATAGTACTGCTTTAGACTGGCAAATAGTACTGCTTTAGACTGGCAAATAGTATTGCTTTAGACTGGCAGATAGTACTGCTTTAGACTAGCAAATAGTACTGCATTATACTGGCAAATAGTACTGCTTTAGACTAGCAACATAACTAACAAACTTTCTGATGTACTTCTCATGTCTTCTGTAATTTATATTCCTATATTATAATATATATTGTATAGAAATGATTTAAATAACCCCACCAGCGCATACTGAAATTGGCACTTTGGCGCACGATTTTAAGGACACACCTCAGATATGGCCACCCCTCCCACCTGAGCGCAAGCGAGCTCATATAAGACAGGTAAACTACTAATCCTCCCACTGGGGTTTGAAAATAGTGGACCGCCGGCTTTAACATGGCAAAATGGCAAACAAGCGTGCGTTTGACAATTACGCCAGCCGAAAATAGAGCCCAAAGTGTCTTAATAGTGCGCTGGGCCACAACGAGCTGCCAGAACAGCTTCAGTGTGCCTTGATATAGATTCTACAAGTGTCTGGAACTCTATTGGAGGGAAGCGACACCATTCTTCCATGAGAAATTCCATTATTTGGTGTTTTGTTGATGCTGGTGTCTCAGGCGCTGCTTCAGAATCTCCCATAAGTGTTCAATTGGTTTTGAGATCTGGTGACTGAGCACCTGCTTTCAATATACTTTGTATCCCTCATTTTTTTCCCCTTTATTTTGGCAGTTACCTGTATGTCTGAAAGAATGAGTACCGGTAATGTGTTTTTATTTAAGGTTAGTGAAAAGTCTGATCAGTACAGTACATCATGATGATTGATAACATGACCTGGTCAACTCACATATTATCTGATCAGTGATCATGATGACTGATAACATGACCTGGTCAACTCACACATTATCTGATCAGTACAGTACATCATGATGATTGATAGAATGACCTGGTCAACTCCACTTATCTGATCAGTGATCATGATGACTGATAACATGACCTGGTCAACTCACACATTATCTGATCAGTACAGTACATCATGATGATTGATAGAATGACCTGGTCAACTCACACATTATCTGATCAGTGATCATGATGATTGATAACATGACCTGGTCAACTCACACATTATCTGATCAGTACAGTACATCATGATGATTGATAGAATGACCTGGTCAACTCACACATTATCTGATCAGTGATCATGATGACTGATAACATGACCTGGTCAACTCACACAATCTGATCAGTACAGTACATCATGATGATTGATAGAATGACCTGGTCAACTCACACATTATCTGATCAGTGATCATGATGATTGATAACATGACCTGGTCAACTCACACATTATCTGATCAGTGAACATGATGATAATGGGGTACAGTACACACACACACACACACACAGACACACAGACACACACACACACACACACACACACACACACACACACACACACACACACACACACACACACACACACACACACACACACACACACACACACAGAGAGTACAGAACAGGACACAGAGACTGTGTAAAGCAGACCGTGTAAAGCAGTCTCACTGTCTGTCTGGGAGGCAGCTCAGCTGCACAGGATGTGGTTACTCAAGGAGTCAGCACACACACACACACACACACACACACACACACACACACACACACACACACACACACACACACACACACACAGACACGTGCTTGCACACACATACATTCTTTTTCACACCGGAGTCTGAGGGGGCTAAAGGTGTGATTAGTGTCTCCTAGAGGAGGTCTGTATTTTGACAAGGGAAATGCTGAACCCCGGCCCACACCCTAGCACACACACATTCTGTCAACCCCCCCTCACACTCATGCTGACTGAGTATCCCCACCTACACACTCACACACCTTCTCTCGTCCGCTCCATCTCCCCTGCAGAGCTCAGACATGCCTGTAGTCACAGAGACACCAATGTATTGATGTAGTTAGTAGTCACAGAGACACCAATGTATTGATGTAGTTAGTAGTCACAGAGACACCAATGTATTGATGTAGCTCAGTAGTTAGTAGTCACAGAGACACCAATGTATTGATGTAGCTCAGTAGTTAGTAGTCACATAGACACCAATGGATTGATGAAGCTCAGTAGTTAGTAGTCACAGAGACACCAATGGATTGATGTAGCTCAGTAGTTAGCAGTCACAGAGACACCAATGTATTGATGTAGTTAGGCAGCTCAGCTGCACAGGATGTGGTTACTCAAGGAGTCAGCACACACACACACACACACACACACACACACACACACACACACACACACACACACACACACACACAGACACGTGCTTGCACACACATACATTCTTTTTCACACCGGAGTCTGAGGGGGCTAAAGGTGTGTTAGTGTCTCCTAGAGGAGGTCTGTATTTTGACAAGGGAAATGCTGAACCCCGGCCCACACCCTAGCACACACACATTCTGTCAACCCCCCTCACACTCATGCTGACTGAGTATCCCCACCTACACACTCACACACCTTCTCTCGTCCGCTCCATCTCCCCTGCAGAGCTCAGACATGCCTGTAGTCACAGAGACACCAATGTATTGATGTAGTTAGTAGTCACAGAGACACCAATGTATTGATGTAGTTAGTAGTCACAGAGACACCAATGTATTGATGTAGCTCAGTAGTTAGTAGTCACAGAGACACCAATGTATTGATGTAGCTCAGTAGTTAGTAGTCACATAGACACCAATGGATTGATGAAGCTCAGTAGTTAGTAGTCACAGAGACACCAATGGATTGATGTAGCTCAGTAGTTAGCAGTCACAGAGACACCAATGGATTGATGTAGCTCAGTAGTTAGTAGTCACAGAGACACCAATGTATTGATGTAGCTCAGTAGTTAGCAGTCACAGAGACACCAATGTATTGATGTAGTTAGTAGTCACAGAGACACCAATGTATTGATGTAGCTCAGTAGTTAGCAGTCACAGAGACACCAATGTATTGATGTAGTTAGTAGTCACAGAGACACCAATGTATTGATGTAGCTCAGTAGTTAGCAGTCACAGAGACACCAATGTATTGATGTAGTTAGTAGTCACAGAGACACCAATGTATTGATGTAGCTCAGTAGTTAGCAGTCACAGAGACACCAATGTATTGATGTAGCTCAGTAGTTAGTAGTCACAGAGACACCAATGGATTGATGTAGCTCAGTAGTTAGTAGTCACAGAGACACCAATGTATTGATGTAGCTCAGTAGTTAGCAGTCACAGAGACACCAATGTATTGATGTAGTTAGTAGTCACAGAGACACCAATGTATTGATGTAGTTAGTAGTCACAGAGACACCAATGGATTGATGTAGCTCAGTAGTTAGTAGTCACAGAGACACCAATTGATTGATGTAGCTCAGTAGTTAGTAGTCACAGAGACACCAATGTATTGATGTAGCTCAGTAGTTAGCAGTCACTGAGACACCAATGTATTGATGTAGTTAGTAGTCACAGAGACACCAATGTATTGATGTAGCTCAGTAGTTAGCAGTCACAGAGACACCAATGTATTGATGTAGTTAGTAGTCACAGAGACACCAATGTAATGATGTAGCTCAGTAGTTAGCAGTCACAGAGACACCAATGTATTGATGTAGCTCAGTAGTTAGTAGTCACAGAGACACCAATGGATTGATGTAGCTCAGTAGTTAGTAGTCACAGAGACACCAATGTATTGATGTAGCTCAGTAGTTAGCAATCACAGAGACACCAATGGATTGATGTAGCTCAGTAGTTAGCAGTCACAGAGACACCAATGCATTGATGTAGTTAGTAGTCACAGAGACACCAATGTATTGATGTAGCTCAGTAGTTAGCAGTCACAGAGACACCAATGTATTGATGTAGTTAGTAGTCACAGAGACACCAATGTATTGATGTAGCTCAGTAGTTAGCAGTCACAGAGACACCAATGTATTGATGTAGTTAGTAGTCACAGAGACACCAATGTATTGATGTAGTTAGTAGTCACAGAGACACCAATGTATTGATGTAGCTCAGTAGTTAGCAGTCACAGAGACACCAATGTATTGATGTAGCTCAGTAGTTAGTAGTCACAGAGACACCAATGGATTGATGTAGCTCAGTAGTTAGTAGTCACAGAGACACCAATGTATTGATGTAGCTCAGTAGTTAGCAGTCACAGAGACACCAATGTATTGATGTAGTTAGTA
Source organism: Coregonus clupeaformis (assembly GCF_020615455.1). Taxonomy (NCBI): domain Eukaryota; kingdom Metazoa; phylum Chordata; class Actinopteri; order Salmoniformes; family Salmonidae; genus Coregonus; species Coregonus clupeaformis. Next base: position 33,949,146 of record NC_059197.1, read on the forward strand.
GTCACAGAGACACCAATGTATTGATGTAGTTAGTAATCACAGAGACACCAATGGATTGATGTAGCTCAGTAGTTAGTAGTCACAGAGACACCAATTGATTGATGTAGCTCAGTAGTTAGTAGTCACAGAGACACCAATGTATTGATGTAGCTCAGTAGTTAGCAGTCACAGAGACACCAATGTATTGATGTAGTTAGTAGTCACAGAGACACCAATGTATTGATGTAGCTCAGTAGTTAGCAGTCACAGAGACACCAATGTATTGATGTAGTTAGCAGTCACAGAGACACCAATGTATTGATGTAGCTTAGTAGTTAGCAGTCACAGAGACACCAATGTATTGATGTAGCTCAGTAGTTAGTAGTCACAGAGACACCAATGGATTGATGTAGCTCAGTAGTTAGTAGTCACAGAGACACCAATGTATTGATGTAGCTCAGTAGTTAGCAGTCACAGAGACACCAATGGATTGATGTAGCTCAGTAGTTAGCAGTCACAGAGACACCAATGTATTGATGTAGTTAGTAGTCACAGAGACACCAATGGATTGATGTAGCTCAGTAGTTAGCAGTCACAGAGACACCAATGTATTGATGTAGTTAGTAGTCACAGAGACACCAATGTATTGATGTAGCTCAGTAGTTAGCAGTCACAGAGACACCAATGTATTGATGTAGCTCAGTAGTTAGTAGTCACAGAGACACCAATGTATTGATGTAGTTATTAGTCACAGAGACACCAATGTATTGATGTAGCTCAGTAGTTAGTAGTCACAGAGACACCAATGTATTGATGTAGCTCAGTAGTTAGTAGTCACAGAGACACCAATGTATTGATGTAGCTCAGTAGTTAGTAGTCACATAGACACCAATGGATTGATGAAGCTCAGTAGTTAGTAGTCACAGAGACACCAATGGATTGATGTAGCTCAGTAGTTAGCAGTCACAGAGACACCAATGTATTGATGTAGCTCAGTAGTTAGCAGTCACAGAGACACCAATGGATTGATGTAGCTCAGTAGTTAGCAGTTACAGAGACACCAATGGATTGATGTAGCTCAGTAGTTAGTAGTCACAGAGACACCAATGTATTGATGTAGCTCAGTAGTTAGCAGTCACAGAGACACCAATGTATTGATGTAGTTAGTAGTCACAGAGACACCAATGTATTGATGTAGCTCAGTAGTTAGCAGTCACAGAGACACCAATGTATTGATGTAGTTAGTAGTCACAGAGACACCAATGTATTGATGTAGTTAGTAGTCACAGAGACACCAATGGATTGATGTAGCTCAGTAGTTAGTAGTCACAGAGACACCAATGGATTGATGTAGCTCAGTAGTTAGTAGTCACAGAGACACCAATGTATTGATGTAGCTCAGTAGTTAGCAGTCACAGAGACACCAATGTATTGATGTAGTTAGTAGTCACAGAGACACCAATGTATTGATGTAGCTCAGTAGTTAGCAGGCTCAGAGACACCAATGTATTGATGTAGTTAGTAGTCACAGAGACACCAATGTATTGATGTAGCTCAGTAGTTAGCAGTCACAGAGACACCAATGTATTGATGTAGCTCAGTAGTTAGTAGTCACAGAGATACCAATGGATTGATGTAGCTCAGTAGTTAATAGTCACAGAGACATCAGTATATTGATGTAGCTCAGTAGTTAGTAGTCACAGAGACACCAGTATATTGATGTAGTTAGTAGTCACAGAGACACCAGTATATTGATGTAGCTCAGTAGTTAGTAGTCACAGAGACACCAGTATATTGATGTAGCTCAGTAGTTAGTAGTCACAGAGACACCAGTATATTGATGTAGTTAGTAGTCACTGAGACACCAGTATATTGATGTAGTTAGTAGTCACAGAGACACCAGTATATTGATGTAGTTAGTAGTCACAGAGACACCAGTATATTGATGTAGTTAGTAGTCACAGAGACACCAGTATATTGATGTAGTTAGTAGTCACAGAGACAACAGTATATTGATGTAGTTAGTAGTCACAGAGACACCAGTATATTGATGTAGTTAGTAGTCACAGAGACACCAGTATATTGATGTAGCTCAGTAGTTAGTAGTCACAGAGACACCAGTATATTGATGTAGCTCAGTAGTTAGTAGTCACAGAGACACCAATGTATTGATGTAGTTAGTAGTCACAGAGACACCAGTATATTGATGTAGTTAGTAGTCACAGAGACACCAGTATATTGATGTAGTTAGTAGTCACAGAGACACCAGTATATTGATGTAGTTAGTAGTCACAGAGACACCAGTATATTGATGTAGTTAGTAGTCACAGAGACAACAGTATATTGATGTAGTTAGTAGTCACAGAGACACCAGTATATTGATGTAGTTAGTAGTCACAGAGACACCAGTATATTGATGTAGTTAGTAGTCACAGAGACAACAGTATATTGATGTAGTTAGTAGTCACAGAGACACCAGTATATTGATGTAGTTAGTAGTCACAGAGACACCAGTATATTGATGTAGCTCAGTAGTTAGTAGTCACAGAGACAACAGTATATTGATGTAGTTAGTAGTCACAGAGACAACAGTATATTGATGTAGTTAGTAGTCACAGAGACAACAGTATATTGATGTAGTTAGTAGTCACAGAGACACCAGTATATTGATGTAGTTAGTAGTCACAGAGACACCAGTATATTGATGTAGTTAGTAGTCACAGAGACACCAGTATATTGATGTAGTTAGTAGTCACAGAGACACCAGTATATTGATGTAGTTAGTAGTCACCAGAAGGTGAGGGTGAAACTGGAACCCAAACTAAGAGCCCAATAATGCATATTATAAAGGAGCATATTTGCAGACAGTGTTATTAAAAAAAAATGAAATTAATTAATGTGCAGGGCTGCAGTAAATGTTGTGGCTGGCCGGGCTGGGATGAAATATTTAATTATGACTTATACAGAGTCCAGTCTAACCAGAACCAGATGAGGGTTGGGGATTCAAACTGTCTGCCGCTCCTTCTGGGGTTACAGACTCAGGGTCAGCAGTGCAGACCCAAATAAAATGCCCCTCACCCCTCACCCTCACCCCTCACCCCTACACCCCTCACCCTCACCCTCACCCCTCACCCCTACACCACTCACCCCTCACCCCTCACCCCTCACCCCTCACCCCTCTCCACTTTTCCCCAATCCAATCTACCCCTGTCCTCTCCCTCCATCCCTAAAGTAGGCCAGAGTGAGGCCCAGCTAGTCCCTCTCTTCTCCCTGTATAGCCCTGGGGTAACAGTCCCTCTCTTCTCCCTGTATAGCTCTGGGGTAACAGTCCCTCTCTCCCTGTATAGCCCTGGGGTAACAGTCCCTCTCTAACCCCTGTATAGCCCTGGGGTAACAGTCCCTCTCTCCCTGTATAGCTCTGGGGTAACAGTCCCTCTCTAACCCCCTGTATAGCCCTGGGGTAACAGTCCCTCTCTCCCTGTATAGCTCTGGGGTAACAGTCCCTCTCTAACCCCTGTATAGCCCTGGGGTAACAGTCCCTCTCTCCTGTATAGCCCTGGGGTAACAGTCCCTCTCTCCCTGTATAGCTCTGGGGTAACAGTCCCTCTCTCCCTGTATAGCCCTGGGGTAACAGTCCCTCTCTCCCTGTATAGCCCTGGGGTAACAGTCCCTCTCTCCCTGTATAGCCCTGGGGTAACAGTCCCTCTCTCCCTGTATAGCCCTGGGGTAACAGTCCCTCTCTCCCTGTATAGCCCTGGGGTAACAGTCCCTCTCTAACCCCCTGTATAGCCCTGGGGGTAACAGTCCCTCTCTCCCTGTATAGCCCTGGGGTAACAGTCCCTCTCTAACCCCTGTATAGCCCTGGGGTAACAGTCCCTCTCTCCCTGTATAGCCCTGGGGTAACAGTCCCTCTCTAACCCCTGTATAGCCCTGGGGTAACAGTCCCTCTCTCCCTGTATAGCCCTGGGGTAACAGTCCCTCTCTCCCTGTATAGCCCTGGGGTAACAGTCCCTCTCTCCCTGTATAGCCCTGGGGTAACAGTCCCTCTCTAACCCCTGTATAGCCCTGGGGTAACAGTCCCTCTCTAACCCCTGTATAGCCCTGGGGTAACAGTCCCTCTCTCCTGTATAGCCCTGGGGTAACAGTCCCTCTCTCCTGTATAGCCCTGGGGTAACAGTCCCTCTCTAACCCCTGTATAGCCCTGGGGTAACAGTCCCTCTCTCCCTGTATAGCCCTGGGGTAACAGTCCCTCTCTCCCTGTATAGCCCTGGGGTAACAGTCCCTCTCTCCCTGTATAGCCCTGGGGTAACAGTCCCTCTCTCCCTGTATAGCCCTGGGGTAACAGTCCCTCTCTAACCTCTGTATAGCCCTGGGGTAACAGTCCCTCTCTAACCCCTGTATAGCTCTGGGGTAACAGTCCCTCTCTAACCCCTGTATAGCCCTGGGGTAACAGTCCCTCTCTCCCTGTATAGCCCTGGGGTAACAGTCCCTCTCTAACCCCTGTATAGCCCAGTTTTGGAGTTGTAATTCTTCTAACACCACATCAGTGGCAACCGAGACAGCGGTGCAGAGTGGAAGCAGAAGGTGTTTGATATGTTAGAACCACCTCTATCAGAGCAACAGCCAGCTTCGTAGAGAACACTGGGATTCAACTGAACCCTTGTTTGTCTTTTTGATCTTACTACACCACTTTAAACATTACATAAAGAAACAGAGAGCCAGCTGTGTAACACACACTCACACACACACACACACACACACACACACACTCACAGGGAAATGGGTAGTGAAAGTAGAGGTGATGATAGGTAATGATAGGACGGGATGTTGTGATAGTCCCTCCTTTGGCCTCAGTCAAACGGTTACATTCTGTAACACGAGGGCCATGTGTGACGATCCCGGCTGTCTGAGTCGGGTCCTGTCTGGTGACTAGTGTTCCTGCTCGTAATCTCCAGTTTCCCGAGGGTTCGGGAACGCTCCGGGGAGCGCTCTGGTTTTCCGCACCTGCATCCCATCAGCAATCTGCACACCTGGTCCTGATCATCACCCTTCTTAGGCTCTGGCCCAACATCCAGTTCCTGCCGGATCGTTAGCCATGAACAGTATGTTTGTCAGCGTATCAGTCTCTGAGCCAGTAGTGTTAGTTTTGTTGTTTTGCACCTTTTTGACTTGCTGTGTACTGACCTCCGTTTTGTTCTGTCTGCAGTCTCTCACCCGAACCTTCACCCAACCTCTGCCTGATGGTCGGCGGCTGCCGAGCCAGTACCCGGACCAACCACTGCACCCTCAACAACCCATCCACGCCACCCGCTCTGTTCCCTGGATTATTCAGCCTCACTCGGAATCTATTAATAAACACTCACCTTTGTCTCAACGTACCTTGTCCTGGTCTGCTTCTGGGTTCTGGCTTAGTTAACCGTGACAGAACGATCCGGCCAGTAATGAACCCAGCGGACCTGGACTCTGTTCGCCATGCTATTACCCAGCAGGAGAAGATGTTGGGCCATCATAGCACGGTACTACAGGAGATCGCGTTGTCAGTTCGGAACCTTTCTACCGGTCTGACGGAGGTCCAGAACCAACGCAAGTGTCCGGTGGAGGATCCACTACCGGTTTCACCCATCTCGCCTGCCGCTTCTGAAGCTGTGTCCATCCGTGAGCCCAAGGTTCCGACGCCGGATAAGTATGAGGGAGAGCTGGGAAGATGCCGTTCCTTCCTTATGCAGTGTGGACTAGTGTTCGATCTACAGCCCTACTCTTATGCCACAGACAAGGCTAGGATAGCCTTTGTGATTGAGTTGCTGCGTGGTCGAGCGCTGGAGTGGGCTTCAGCCGTTTGGGAACGACAGGATCCCTGCATGGCTTCATACCAGGGGTTCACGGCCGAGATGAGGAAGCCTTCGACCATTCCGTCCGAGGGAGGACGCAGCTAGGCGCCTGTTTTCGCTTCGCCAGGAACTGCGTAGCGTGGCCGACTTCGTGATCGAGTTCAAGACGTTGGCTGTGGAGAGTGGGTGGAACGAGGAGTCTCTGCAAGCGGCCTTTTACCAGGGTCTGTCGGAGCAGCTCAAGGATGAGTTGATCTCCTATCCGAGCCTAGTGACCTGGACAGCTTGGTAGCTTTGTCTATTCGGGTGGATAATCGAGTCCGAGAGCGAAGGAGGGAGAAGCAATGGGGTCCGTCCAATCGATCAGCTTCTCAGTTCCCAGTCGGGTCGGGTGGTGGACCAGAACACGTCGATCATTCTCCACCACAATGGATTAGTGGAGAGGTCCTCTCTCCCGATTCTGAACCCATGCAAGTGGGGGCGGCACGGGTTAACCAAGGAGGAGCGTCAACATAGACGTAAGACCAACTGCTGCCTCTACTGTGGTAGCTCGGGACATTACATCTCCACTTGTTCCCGGCGGTCGTCAAACTGCCCGGCTCGCTAAAGTTGGGGAGGACTATTAGCGAGCCAGTTTCAACCTCTCAGTACCTCTGTCAGACCCCGTTTCCCGGCTACCCTTGTGAACAGGAATCAGAGCTTAGCGCTTAACGCTTTTATCGATTCAGGTGCCGATGGAAGCTTTCTTGATGCCGAGTTGGTGGAACAGCTGGGGCTTTCCAAGGAGCAATTGCCGGAAGCCATTGAAGCGACCACTCTGAACGGCAGTAGTCTGGCACGTATCCACGATGAGGACTGAACCGGTTAAGATGCGGTTGTCGGGAATCATTCTGAGATGATTTCATTCTTCATTCTGCCCGTCTTCCCATGTTCCTCTGGTCCTTGGATACCCCTGGCTGAAGGAACACAACCCCACGTTCGATTGGGTGACGGGCAAGGTAACGAGTTGGAGCCTTGATTGTCATGCTAACTGTCTCAAGACTGCCTGCCCCCATTCGGTTCCCAGTCAGGTGATTGAGGCTAAACCCCCAGATTTGTCCCTGGTTCCCGAGACATATCACGATTTGGGGGAAGTTTTCAGTAAGCAGAAGGCTCTGTCACTCCCTCCCCACCGACCATATGATTGTGCCATCAACCTGGTCCCTGGAGCTGTCTACCCCAAGGGAAGGTTATACAGTATCTCCCGACCTGAACGTGAGGCGTTGGAGACCTACATCAAGGAGTCCCTAGCTGCTGGTCTCGTTCGTCCTCGTCATCACCCCTGGGGGCAGGATTCTTCTTTGTGGGTAAGAAGGATGGCTCTCTTCGACCGTGTATTGATTATCGGGGGGTTGAATGACATCACGGTCAAGAACAAGTATCCCCTGCCCTTGATGAGTTCTGCCTTCGACTCCTTACAGGGTGCTACGGTGTTCACCAAGCTAGACCTACGCAATGCGTATCACCTGGTCCGGATCAGAGAGGGGGACGAGTGGTTGACGGGTTTCAATACACCGATGGGTCACTTCGAGTATCAGGTGATGCCGTTTGGACTGACCAATGCTCCAGCGGTATTCCAGAGTATGGTGAACGGCGTCCTGAGAGATATGATCGGTCTCTTTGTGTTTGTTTACCTGGATGACATTCTGATCTTCTCGAAGGAACCTTCCGACCACGTCCAGCATGTCCGGCAGGTTCTGCAGCGATTGTTGGAGAATCGCCTGTTTGTGAAGGCCGAGAAGTGCGAGTTTCACGCCCACACGACATCCTTTCTCGGGTACATCATCTCCAGGGGAGAGATTAGGATGGACCAGGAGAAGGTTAGAGCGGTTCTGGAATGGGCCCAGCCCGGTACGAGATTGCAGCTCCAGAGATTTTTTGGGGTTTGCGAATTTCTACCGCAGATTCATCCGGGGATTACAGCCGTGTGGCCGCTCCGTTAACTGCCTTGACTTCCAGCATCAGGACCTTCAAGTGGAATCCGGAGGCGGATCGAGCGTTTCTGGATTTGAAGAGGCGATTCACCAACGACCGATTCTCTCTCAACCGGACACGGCCCGTCAGTTCGTCGTTGAAGTGGACGCGTCTGATGTGGGAGTTGGCGCCATCCTGTCGCAGCGATGCTCCACGGACAGTAAACTCCATCCCTGCGCCTACTACTCTCGTCGCCTTTCGCCTGCGGAGAGGAATTACGATGTGGGTAACCGGGAGCTTCGCGGTGAAACTTGCCTTGGAGGAGTGGCGCCACTGGTTGGAGGGGGGCGGAGCAACCGTTTATTGTCTGGACTGACCACAAGAATCTTGCTTACGGCAATCGGCTAAACGTCTCAACTCCCCGTCAGGCCAGGTGGGCGTTGTTTTTCGGACGATTCAAGTTTGCCCTGACGTTCGACCTGGATCTAAGAACGGCAAGGCGGACGCCTTGTCCCGGATGTTCTCCAAGACGGAGGAGAGTGGGTCCAAGACCGAGACAATCCTCCCCCGGAACTGCGCGTGGGAGCAGTTATGTGGAAGATTGAGGAGGAGGTGCTGGCGGCCCTTCGGACTCAGCCCGGTCCCGGTAACGGTCCACCCGGTCGGTTGTTTGTGCCTGAGTCGGTTCGCCCTGCTGTCCTCAAATGGTCCCACGCCAGCAAGATGGCTTGTCGCCCTGGCGTGGCTCGGACAATGGCGTTTCTTCGCAGACGTTTTTGGTGGCCTGCCATGGCCGAGGATACTCGGGGTTTTGTTGCTGCCTGTCCAGTGTGTGCGCAGAATAAGAGTACCAATCGGCCCAGCTCTGGACTACTTCACCCCCTTCCTATTCCCCGGCGACCATGGTCGCATCTGGCCCTGGACTTCGTCACGGGGTTGCCCGCTTCTGAGGGGAACACGGTCGTTCTGACTATCGTGGACAGATTCAGCAAGTTCGCCCACTTTGTGCCAATTGCCAAGCTTCCCCTCTGCCTCGGAGACGTCCGAGATCCTGGTTAGGGAGGTTTTCAGGGTCCACGGTTTGCCCAGTGATATCGTTTCCGACCGTGGCCCTCAGTTTACCTCTGCTGTCTGGAAGTCCTTCTGTTTGGCCATTGGAGCTACTGTCAGTCTCACATCTGGTTTTCACCCCCCAATCCAATGGTCAGGCGGAG